>NC_085012.1:9776757-9859521 GCF_963854185.1 Sardina pilchardus
CCACCAAAGAGGTCGTAGAAAGGTAAGCTACAGTCCTGTCTCCAAGGGGATATTTTAGAATGAATTTCCTTTCCAAGCCATGTAAAACTGGGTTAAGCATATTAGAGATGCAACCACAAATCAATGTATTGACTAATTTAGTAGTTGACCTCATCATCTTGAGGATTTCAATTTGAGGACATCATCTTGGGCTTGGAGAAACACTGATAAACATGTTTCTCCATGCTCCGAAATGATTTATAGACCAAACATCTAATCGATCTGTCAGGAAAACAATTAACAAATGAATCATGAAAATTCATGTTTTTCCCCCAGTCGTAAAGTTAACATAATCTTATATTAGAAGACTTTGTATTAATCCAGTGAAATATTTCATTTGTTTAAGATGTTGATGGCAAAAAAACATCTCTGTTGGGATCGATGGGGAAATGTTGTATCCTTCTAATCCTGGCATATCCTTTCAAGATACTGGTTTTAACGGGAATGTTCAGCATTTAGTTCATCAAACCGTCATACTGTGACATTTAGGCTTCTACTCTCAAAAGACCCACTTTACATGGAGTGATCTTTTGAATAGAGATGACATTACCTTCACCTTAGTTTCAATTTGCAAAATGATCAACTGCATGTGTGAAACTACAATGGATAGTTTTGCCTGTGAGTCACGCTGCACAGATCTGACGTTTAGTTGCACATTTCTCACTTGTCTCTCCATCTCCTCTGTCACCCCTGCTTAGTCCTAATTGCATTGACAGCTCCTGCTTTGTCTCCCCTGACATGTCTGAAATAAGATGTGTCTGTGTGTGTGAATGCTGTGCCCACATTTAAACCTTTTTTTTTGCTTTGCGTCTGGTGACTGCGAGTTGAACATCTGCTCTCTCTCTCTCTCTCTCTCTCTCTCTCTCTTTCCCTCGTCTTTGCCTTTACAGACTACACGTTTTGACCTGGCCACCCTTGACTCAAGACCTTGATTTGAATAAATAAATGTTTCTTTTTTATAATAAAATCCAAAAGAGTTCTGACTACTGTCTCATTATTTTTTTTGTGACACACATGACTGTGCTAGACGGTTACTCATTTTGTTTTCGTTTTGTTTTTTTTAATCAGAGGTGTTATTGATATTCCAGCCCGTCCGTTGTAGTGTGTTGTTGTGTGTCATTTTCACACGTGTTGTGGTGGCGATGGGAGCGTTGTCTGACGGAGATGAAGTGGAGTCAACGCAGGCTATCCGAAATCCATCGCAGCTCCTGGGCGCTAAGCAACAGATGGTGGTGTCAGCGCCGTGAGACTGGCGGTGACTGGCAGAGAGGGAAAACAAACATGCAAACAAACAAACAAACAAACAAAGGGGGAAGGGGGGATGGCAGACTTGGCTGAATAACTGGCCTTGATCTAGCGAAACAGAAGCTGCAGTCTGTACTTTGCTCTTTGGAGAGCCTCTCCTCCCCCAGATCCTCACCCCCTTTGTACACCGCATGGAGAAGCCTGCTAATGAGAGACAGGCTCAAGCCAGCCAGAACATTTGAAATATCTTATTCAGTGAGAGCAGCACCTTCTGAGCACAGATTGACACTAATCTCTCCTATTTGGTTGCTACATTCTTTAATTCCCTGTGAGGAAATAAGGTTTTAAGAATCTCTACAAGGACTGTTATCTTATTTTAAATGCCTGTAGAGGTAAGTGCATACATGCAAACTTATAACCATATAAATACATGGAATTAAATGTTTAGTTTTAAATGTACTCATTGCCTCAGTTTTGCATTCAAACCAGCTCTACTGCCAATCATGGTAGTAGCATTAGCATTACTTCCTGCTTTGGCGGAGACATCCAGGGCTTGCTAGTTTGAGCCTCTCCCCCTCATGCTGATTGGTCTCTGGCTGTGTCAGCTGGCACAGTCCCCTGCTTTATGGCCTTCCCCCGGAACAGTCCCGTTGAGGAGGAATGAGTGTTGCAGTACTGCATGCTCCTGCAGCTTTCCATAACAGAGCAACTTCAAGGAAGCTCTAGTCTAGTCTACAGCCTTGAATTTAGCCAATGAAGGTGAGTTTGTGGTGCTGCCAATTTGTGTAGAAAGATTCATGAACAGAGTGTAACAAGACTTCTGTCAGTATGTGTACAATCCTATTAAAAACCTGTTAGTACACTACACTTCTGTTTTAAAATGAGGATATTATGACAGGTCTTATCTTGCATTATGCATAATATACTTTTTCCTGATAGAATTTAGGCTAGTGATACAGGCAGAAGACAAACAGTACAGAAAAGTATGAGATGAAACCACTCAGTTACTTGTGCTACCTCTCTGCTGCTTAGGTGAAGGCCAGGTGGTGTTTGTTGGCACTGGGTCTGGGCCTTGGCCTGTCTCACTACAACTGCAGCACCACATGTGGGAGAACATCAATTGTCCATCTGTTTGAATGGCGCTGGAGAGACATAGCTGAGGAATGCGAGAACTATCTTGGCCCTAACGGCTTTGACGCTGTGCAGGTGTGTGTTAGTAGTGGAGTGCTACTTTTCCATCTTGTGAAGAATACATTATCATTTAAAATACTGTCAAAAATATTCTCAGAGTTGGAGCACAGTGCTTTTTGAGATGACTTGTCTACATTGCGTGAATTCATTTTCTGTGGCACTGGCTATGCAAAAAAAATCCACTTGGTAATGAAAGGAAACTAAATGTGAGCACGATCGATAATGCCTCCGCTCTGCATCAGATTTCCCCTCCTAGTGAGAATGTTGTGGTGGCCCAGCCGTGGAGACCTTGGTGGGAGAGATATCAGCCAATAAGCTACAAGCTCTGCTCCAGGTCGGGGACAGAAGACGAGCTCCGGGACATGGTCTCCAGATGCAACAAAGCCGGGGTGAAGTCAGCTACCCACACTGCAGCCAGCAGCTCATACCTACTTGATGTTATGCATCTTTGACAAATTGAAAATATTGAGATACAATAAAGATGCAGTGTTAGGTCACACCATTTTGTATGAAAACTCCTCTGCTAACTTCTCTGAACTGTCCAATGTTCTTGAGAGCTAAGATAGGCCAGCATGTGATATCACTTCAGTGGGCAGAGGAATTCTGTCCATCAATAGTGTCTCGGTTGCCTCTGGCCATAAGTGATGTTTATAGAAATGCCCTTTGACATCCATGCATTTTTTTCTTCTTCACCGCCTCGGTGGATGTCTGCGAGGCGGATGTGCGGTTATGGTAATGATCCAGCACATGTCTTGTGCAGGTGAAGATCTACGCGGACGTGGTCATCAATCACATGTGCTCGGCGAGCGCGGGGGAAGGCAGGCGCTCGACCTGTGGATCATACTTCAATGCCAGCGAAGAGGAGTTCCCATCTGTGCCCTACTCAGCTTCCCACTTCAACGATGACAAATGCACCACCGCGAGTGGAAATATTGAGAATTACCAAGACATTTATCAGGTACGATTTTTTAGGTGGGGTGGTGGGAGTAGAAAAGATGAAAGATCCTCTACGAATAACATCGGATACAGATGGAAATGGAGATGTTTTTCCTTTTTCTATTTTTTTTTTTTACCCCCAACACCCAGAGAGGTGACTTTTTCCCCTAATGAAATTTCAGACATGATTTGCACATAATTTAGGCAGGATTTTTTTTTTTGGTGTGTGTGTGTGTGTGTGTGTGTGTGTGTGTGTGTGTGTGTGTGTGTGTGTGTGTGTGTGTGTGTGTGTGTGTGTGTGTGTGTGTGTGTGTGTGTGTGTGTGTGTGTGTGTGTGTGTGTGTGTGTGTGTGTGTGTGTGTGTGAGAGAGAGAGAGAGAGAGAGGGAAAAACACCTGGCCTTGGCTTGTAAGCTCACTGCTGAGTGTCGTGCAGGTGCGTGACTGCCGTCTGGTGGGACTACTGGACCTTGCCCACTGTAAGGAGCATGTGAGGGAGAGGGTGGCCAGCTACATGAACACCCTGCTGGACATGGGGGTGGCTGGGTTCAGGGTGGACGCCTGCAAGCACATGTGGCCGCAGGACCTGAAGGCAATCTACGGCCGACTGCACAATCTCAACACTGAGTGGTTTCCAGAAGGTTCCAGACCTTTCATTTACCAAGAGGTGAGTTAAAGTTTAGTGAAATATATTGGCCTAGTTTAGTTTCGTAAGAATGGATTATATCTTGGACTTGTGAAAAAACAACATGACCTATACTGCTGGAACCTTTGTGAATTGTGAAAATCGCTAGTGGCACGATATTTGTGAAAACCATATACCGAATATATCTTCTCTTTTAGGTCATTGACCTTGGTGGGGAACCCATAAAGGCAAGTGAATACTCCGGGCTTGGTCATGTAACAGAGTTCAAATACGGAGCTAAGCTAGGATCTGTCATTCGCAGATGGAACGGAGACAAGCTCGCTGACCTTAAGTAAGCCATGCCCTGGGGACGCAGACAGACAGGGCCTCCGCAACGAGGAGATGCCGCTCTTCATGTGACTTTTTGAAAGGGCTCAACTACTTATTGAGAGGAAATTTCTGCCATATTTGATTTTCCAGGACCTTTGGAGAAAGCTGGGGACTGATGCCTTCTGAACGAGCCCTGGTGTTTGTGGATAACCATGACAACCAGAGAGGGCACGGAGCAGGAGGAGCATCTATTTTGACGTTCTGGGAGCCAAGGTACTGTGCTACGGAGACAATGATGGCATGGCTCGTCTATCATCGGAGCCTGTGGCATTTTGTTTAGTCTGAGCACTGACAAGCCGTTGAAGAGAAGGCACAAATTACCAGATGCTCTTCACCCAGAGACTTTTACTTTGAAATGTACCTTGGGTTTTAAACGATGAGCTTTTACCCAGACAGTTACGTGGCTCTTTCCTCTTTCCAGTGAAGGTGACTAGAAATCACAAAGTGCTAATGAACTGCGTTGTTCACTTTGCCACCTCCCCTCTCTTCCTCTCTCTCTCTCTCCCTCTCTCTCTCTCTCTCTCTCTTAGAATGTACAAAATGGCCGTGGCCTTCATGCTGGCTCATCCTTACGGCGTGACCAGACTGATGTCGAGCTACCGCTGGGACCGGCGTCTGCTGGACGGGAAGGTGGGTGGCTCCTGTCAGGTGTTGTCCTCTGCGGGGCCGCGCTAGGTCAGGATGTGTCAGACGCAGATAAATAAATAAACACTGCGGACGCCTTCCAGTCCAGAGGCCCCGGGGCACGTACACCCCCCCACCCCCCCTCTGCCCTCCTTCCCCCCCCTCCTTCAGCGCCAGTGCAAACTGAAGCCTTAGTCTCAGCACTTTCACAGGCACTCTGTGTCCCCTCACACCTCTGCCCCCCCCCCCCCCCCCCTTCCCCTCCCCTCCCCTCCCTTTTTTTTTTTTTTGGCTTGACGGATTTCTGCAGTGTTTTCACAAGAGCAGGCTCTCTTTATGTTCCCTTATGGGTACACTATTTTTTTCCTTCTTCTTCTTCTCTCTGTGCTGTCTGTCCTTTTGTTCTTTCATTCATCTTTCTTTTCTCTGCACCACCCCATCCCTCCCTCCCCCTCTCTCTCTCTCTCTCTCTCTCTCTCTCTCTCTTTCCCTCCCTTTCGTTCAGGATCAGAACGACTGGATGGGCCCTCCCAGCTATCCGGACGGCTCCACCAAGCCCGTCCCCATCAACCCCGACGGCAGCTGTGGAGGGGACTGGGTGTGCGAACACAGATGGCATCAAATCAGGTGACTGAGTCGACGCATCCGTTTCGGTTCGGCCCTCTCTCTCGCCCGCCTATCCACATTCATTACCTTCGTTTGTTTTCCGCCAGCTAAATATTTGGGTTGACCTTGCCGGGGACGGAATTGGCTGGTGTGATAGCTCTGTGATGATGACTGCCAATTTCTCTCCATTTTACCATCATGCGATTGGAGATAAACAAAAACACTTTTTTTTTTTTTTTTTGGCCAAGTGGAAGAAATTGAATGTTGAAATGTAAATACCTTATTTCCCACCCATCCCCGTCTGAATGAAGGAATATGGTCACCTTCCGGAATGTGGCCCGTGGGCAACCGTTATCCAACTGGTGGGACAACGGTGGGAACCAGATTGCTTTCGGGCGAGGCGATCGCGGATTCATAGTCATCAACAACGATGATTGGTAAGCACTAAGCACAGCAGGCGTGCAGCCATTTTAGAATGAAATGCATGGTTGGAATGCCACCAAAACTGATTGTCCATGTCTGATCATGTGTACCACCCTAAGCCACGAAAGCTTCATTACACCCGACAGCCATAACGTAGCGCGTTCCCTTTGCTCGAAGCCCGATAGAGAGCGTTATGTTTTCATGGTACATTGCGATCGGAGCGACACATCTCCACTCACACTTACCTTTTCTGCGCTGGTCTCATTAGGCTAACACCTGTGACTAATCTGTTTTCATTATTAGCGCTCTGGGCGCCTCTCTGCAGACGGGCATGCCTGCCGGTTGCTACTGCGATGTGATCTCTGGCCAGAGGAATGCCGCCGGCACGGGCTGCACGGGGAAGCGGATCACCGTAGGGGAAGACGGAAGAGCCCGTTTTACCATCAAGGCCTCCGAAGAGGACCCCTTTGTTGCCATCCACTCGGGCTCAAAGTTGTGATCAAATGGGACTCTCTGGCTCGGGATGAGAGAGTTTTGAAAGAGTCAGTGGCAGAGAGTAGTGAAACCAGACTGCAGGTTTCGAGAGATTATTTCAGTCAGGTAATTGCAATGAAACCATGAAGCCTCTGTGTATTATTGAAGTTCAGACATGCCAGTACCCATTCCATTAATCCACAGGATTGGTTTGTGTTGAGATGGAGCATTAAAATCAACTGTGATTCAGCTCCAAACAGCGAGTATAAGAAAATAGGCGCACTTCTTGATGTTATACAAATCTACATAGACATGCACTGATGCTTTGTGTCTTCCCGTTTGGTATAAATAAATTATAGTCTGTGAATCATAGAGAATGCCTTTTCATCAGTTTGATACAAAACATAATGCGTAATCTCTTTAAACATTAGACGCCCATGCCAATTATCGCTAAGCTTCAGCATAAAAGATTGTGATAGGAATACAGAATGACTTTAAACATTCATTCAACTGCTGTTTTCATTTAATGTAACTTAATATGATGCGCTCATCACATAAAATAGGACAAAATGTCCTCGGCGAGAGCAACACATTGGACACTGTACAGTATGGTCACATAACTGTCAGGCCAAGACGCTCCTAGCTCTCTCCTTAAGTAAATGAGTCAATTCCAAGGTGTGCTTATTCATTATAGAGCAAGTGATGGCTTTTCCATTCATATTTCATGCATTCAAACCCTGCAAATTTCATGAAGTTGTCCAAATGAGTAACATTTAAAACCTGGAGCGAAGTAATTTATTTGAATATTTCATGTGTGATGTCTTTGATAAGAATTACTACGAAGGTCATCAGTTTGCTCTCGTAAAAAAAAGCAGCCTTCGATTGCCATATTTCGAGTGCCACCTGAAAGTGCTGATGCTGTAAAAACAAGTAGATCATCCAAGGTGGTCCCTCTAGTCCAGTAGAGAGTGAAAAAAAGCAACCTTAACATCTGAAAGTTGAAAGACATACACCTGATGTCAGCAGAAGAAGTCGAGGCTGTGAAATATTGTCACTCGCATGGGTAAATGTGGACTCGGAAGTAATAGATTGGAAAACGAAAAACAGCTCTTGGAAACACACTAGACGCCCCGACAGGACATGAATTAGTAACAAGCGTCTGATGTTTTGTCTGTGTTGTAGTAAGTGAATGCTCACACGCGCGGCCAACAAGGACATGCTTGAAAGCGTGGGGGAAGGGTGCAGTGGGGGGGCATTAGTGGTGGTTGTGGTGTGGTGTGGTGGGGGGGGGGGGGGCCTTTAACACCACGTTTCATGTTAACATGTGCGGCAGGGGGCCTGTGGTGCGATGGCTAACGCGAAAGAAAATGCCACCCGGGCCTCCTCTCATTACTCTTGCCCCGCTGTCCAAATCCCCCCCCCCCCCCCCAACTAAATCTCAGCCTCGTCTTATTCCTGGTAACCTTGCCTATTCCCCACAGTAGCATTTGTGTGGCGCGCGGGGAGAATTTATGGCCGCCGAAGCGGTGGCGGAAAAGACACGAGCCCGAGATAAATGTCTAAAATCTCGGGCTACAGTGGGCGTCTCGGAGAGAGGAAGCACGGTCGGTGACCGGAATGTGTGAGACGTGCGGGGGGCTCCGGAGAGGTCTCTCTCGGGGACTAATGCATCCGCGCTCCCGCTCGCGTTCTCCGCTCCTCCCCGTCGCCGACAGCATGCCAAGCAGGCGGGAGACGGCGCAGCGGTGGCGGTAATGCCTCCGCTTGCCGAAGCTCTAAGACCCCTTGGCATCTTTCGCAATCTGCGCTGGGGACCGGGGGCCCTGCGCCGCGGTGCGATCCGTCTCATGCACGTCGGACGTCCATTATCCCGAGCCTAACGGAAGGAACTTACTCAGCAGGGGAGCGCGGCTTGCTAAGAGGCTGAGGAGCGAGTGTATAGGCAGACCAGGGGTTAGGAGGAGCTAGGAGGGCTGCTGGTTGATGTCTTCAGCTGGATGGAATGTTGATCGGAAAGCCCTTTGGCCCAGCATGTGCTAGGCCACAGTTGGAGACTGGAAGACACAGACTTTGTGTACATGGTGTAAACAGAATACCAAATGGAAGCTCCTGTGTGAGTGTGTCCGTGTGTGTCCGTGTATGTGTGTGTGTGTGTGTATGTGTGTGTGTGTGTGTGTGTGTGTGTGTGTGTGTGTGTGTGTGTGTATAGCGAGAGGCAGCAGAAGGCCCATGTTTGGAGTTTGGGAAGCCTACATCATGAGTCCATCTGATAACTGCTGGCTCATGATCGAATTCCGCTGTTGCAGTGTTCCACGCCATACATATGGATGCTCTCAACTGTAAGTAGAGTGTGTATTCGAACGGCACACTCAGTTACACAATGGGACTGCCTAATAGAAAGCAGTTTCATTGAGTTAAATAAAACGGTGAAATCTCACATTTCGCCATGCATACAGAGTGTGAATTCTCTTGGAACAATGTATCTGAGAGCTTGTCAGACATTGCACTTACCACAGAGAGGCATTCCATACATGTGCCGCCAATAAGATTGGCAGGCGTATATGATCTCACAGCACGCAGACGATAATGTTTTCCCAACTCTAATACGGCAAATGCCTCCATTATTAACGTCATGAATAATGGAACATAATACGCGGGCTAATCTAAAGTCATTCCGCTCAAATGTACTGTATAGGAGCGCATCTCGGGGAGGGAGCGAAGGAGAAGGAGGGCCACCCGTGCATTCTGATGAGACAGTGCATGACGTGAGGGAGGAAGGGAGAGACGGAGCGAGAGAAGGAGGGAGAGAAAGGTGTGAGCAAGGTGGAATATTATAAATACTGATGGGGCTCTCGACCCACTAATGCGTGTCAGGCCAGCGAGAGGGCTTGACCATTAGAGAGCACATTCTCAGGCCCCTTCCTTTACCACGACCGCGCCACGACCGCTCAGCCTGTCAAGATTTTGATACCGAAGTCGCATTAGTAATTATGATGAAAATTTCATTGACATGTGACTTAATGTAAAATTCATCATATCGTTTTTTTTTTTTTTTTTTTTCTGGGACTGCGGTGAATAGGCTGATGGGTGGAGTAGGACCCAAATGTGAGTTTCTCCAGATCATGGATGTGACTTTTGATTAATGAGCAATACCACTTGTTGAGACCTCTTAAGTGTGTCAATACCCTCTTGGAAGACTTCACACGTGAATCAGCGCTTCTGACAAGTAGAAATCTGATTCTTAATAGCTGAAGCCCATTTGTGTTTAACCAAGGAAGTTCTCATCTGCACTAGACTGAAACTGACTGATGCCTTCTTAGCGAAATTCCATTCCACAAGGATGGATTTTCATAGACAAACAGTCCCAGAGTTCCTAAAACAATCTGGCTGTTAAGAGTGATCATAAGACTTTGGATCTGCTGCTTCTGAATGCTGGCCAGCAATATCAATAGGAGGAGGAAGCCCAGTGGCGGTGTGTCCTATCTGCGATGAGCCTCGAAGATAATTGGTCAAATTGAAATAATCCTCAGTGTTTCCTCTGTGCGGCAATGATAATATCAAACGAATCAGGCGAGTCAAGCATTGGCATTAGGTCTTAATCCTTGAGTCAAGAGCAATTAAAAGGAACCTTTAAAGGACTGCTCTTGAAGATGTAGTTTCAAAGACAACCTTAAGTCCCTCAGTATATCGCCAGTGATGTAGCTGAAATATACCTGTGGTGGTGGAATGCAATTTGTGAACATACTCACGGGGACTGTCTCCGGTAATCTGCATAATCTTGACCGGCTTCACACTCGTCTGCGTCTGAATTGGCTGATAATCACCGAAATGTTTTAATCAGTTGGAGGTCACTTTTTGAATAACCGGAGACTGTCGGCGTCGTCGGAGGACTAATAGCTTCCACGTTGGCTCGTTTCACTCCAGTATTATCTGCCTCACCAAATTTCATTCAGCAGAAAGTGAGAGCGAAAGATAGAGCGGAAAAAAAGAGAGAGGTTTGGGTTAGATATTTGAGGAGGTGTAGGTCGCCACTAATTCCCCTTCTTTCCACTGCTGGCTTATTGAGCGTGCTCAGTTGAGCTGCACTCCGGATGACCCGTCCACATAAATCCCAGTGGGCGCTGGTTCATTATTAAAGCGCTGGCCTGCCGGAGCGGCCCACAATCCCCTCTGCTTAGACGGGGCCGGCACAGCGTCCCTCATATTTGCCCATGGGTTAAACGGCCTTTTCATTTAGGGAGGACTGACCCCCCCCCCCACCCCCCCCACCCCCACACATCCCCCCCAACTCCTTCTTCCTCCTGTCTGATCTCTACTGCTCATCCATTTCAGGACTCACACTCACTCTCTCCTCTTTCTTTCTCTCTATACCACTCATTTGGTCTCTCTCTCTCTCTCTCTCTATCTGTCGTCTGTCTATGTCTATCTACCTCTTCATCATCTCAAACTCCTTTTCCTTTCCTGAGTAGACTTTTTTTGAAGCCTCTGTCCTCTCTTTTGACGTCTGCCTCTCACTCTTCATCTCTCTATCTGCTGCTGCTTTGTGTGTGTTTCGAGAGGGCTTTTTAGTCGCTCCTTATCTCCTCTTTTTGTCGCTCCCGTCTGTGCTTTCTTCTCCGCGGCTGCCGTATCAGGTATTCGGTGACAGCGCCGAGTGCAGTGCGGTGGCTTCATAATCTGAGCCGTGATAATCTGAGCCATTTATGAGCGGGCAGAGTGGAACCGGCCTGATCAATTTTCTCAGAGTTTCTCTGCTTGCTGCCGTTTGTCCAATTGTCTGTGGCCCCAAAGCCTAATTACAATTTGTTTTGCAATATTGAGAAATAATAGCTTTTCCTTGGTCGTCAGTTACCCCCGGAATTGCATTATGGAGCTTTGTTTAAACAGGAGAACAAATCAATACCATCTGCTGTCATAGATCCCATTTTTCTCTCTGCTGCACTGCTTCCAGCACCCTGACGCTGTCAATTGTTAATATCATCCCACACACGAGTCATATTGATTTGCTGACTATAAGGGGGGCATTTATTATCTTTTTCTATTTTTCCATCTTTATGTGCATGCGTTTTTTTTTTTCTTCTCCCAAGGTTTTCTTTTAATATTCCAGCGTAACGCTGATCCGTAAAACGGTTCGAGATAAGCATTGCGGCTCATCTGAGGGAGGAAAGGCTGATGTGGGCGATAAAGCAGACGTCGATAAGATGTCAACAAGCGATGCGCCGCGGCGGTAACCTCTCCTCTGTGAGTTCTCGCGCTCTGTCGCTCGGCAAAAAGTTCTCCTGTTACCTAACCGATCGTCCGTGTAGATCTCGCTGCACCGCAAAAGGTCACGGGGGCTGGACTGTCGGTGAGGAGGAGTGCCACCCCTGCGTAAGCCTTGATTAAAAATGCTGTATCCAACTGGGCAAAAGCAGCAGCGTCCGTACAGGTAAATACTCCTTCCGCTCTCCTCTCCGAGGTTTTAGCTTAGCATGTGTTCTTACCTGGCACAGCGTGTCTCGCGTCAGAGACCCAGAATGCATAGCAACGGGCTCCGTGCTCTATCCGCGTGCGGCGGCTCACCTTGTGACCTCGGGGCGTGTTCCAGACGGCGGGAGGGGGGCCGGCTAACGAAGGCCCGATGGGCGGCTTTGCAGGAGAGTGGGGCAGGAGAGCGGAGGTTGGAATGGATTGATGGACACGCATCAGGTTTTACTCATGCGAGAGGAGCAGCAGGACATCCTGTACCATTGAGGTGTGTGTGAGAGGTCTCTGTGTGTGTGTGTCCGTGTGTGTGTGTGTGAGAGAGAGTGTGTGTGTGTGTGTATGCGAGGGAGCTGGCAGTGCTCTCTCAGCAGTGGGTCCCAGTGTGATGGGCAATAATGACCTGTCAAAGCGGCAGGACTCATGCCAGCCCATGAAACACTGATAATCCATAGGGGCATCTGGCTTAATGAATTCTAACAGGAGCCCGGGCGCCTGAGGCCTCCCGATAGTCCACAATCTCTTTCTCCTCTTTTTTATCCAAACTGACAGAAATATATTCCTCATGAAATACCGAGCATGACTTCAGCTAGAGAACGAGCATCTTTTCATTGTTTTGTGGATTCGGCTCCGTGTGTGTATTTGTGTGTGTGTGTGTGTGTGTCTGTGTGAGAGAGAGAGAGAAAGAGAGAGAGAGGGTTTGCTTTGTTTTCCCGGCCCTTTTGTAATGCCAAAGCACTTTTAGCAATGTTTCCTTTGAAATAGGATGTCCTTGTACAGTCACAATGCATCTACAATTAAATACCCTGTAATGACAACAGGGAAACGGGTTGAGACATCCGTGCAATTAAAAAGGGGAAGTTGAAAAACCCATCGACACAAGCGTTTAGACCCTTTACTCGGTACCAAGTTGAGGCAAACTTTGGCAGCGAGAACAGCCTGGAGTCTTCTTGGATGTGACGCGACAAACTTTGAACTGGATTTGGGGATTTTCTGCCATTCTTCTCCGCAGATCCTCTCCAGCTCTGTCAGGTTAGATAGGGACTGTCAGTGGACGGACATTTTCAGGTCCCTCCAGAGATCCGTTTGATTGGGTTCAAGTGAAGGCTCAGGCTGGGCCACTCCGGGATATTAACAGAGGCGTCCATAAGCCGCCACTCCTGTATTGTCCTGGCTGTGTTCTTAGGGTCATCTTAGGGTCAACCTGCGGGCCAGTTTGAGGTCCATAAGGTTTGAGGCATCCATAAGCCACTCCTGTATTGTCCTGGCTGTGTTCTTAGGGTCATTTTAGGGTCAACCTGCGGGCCAGTTTGAGGTCCTCAGCTCTCTGGATTATTTTCCGTACTTAGCTCCATTCAGATCGCCCTCAGCCCTGACGAGTTGTTCAGCGAACTCACAATTATTCGTTGTTGCTTGCACTGGTTTTTGAGTCCTTTACCTACTGCTTACAAACTCTGTTTGAGGGCTTTCATGTGTCTGTCAGAGCATAGGATAGGCTTCTGTCTGGCTTCTCTGCCATAGATCAGTGGAGTGCTGCAATGATGTCCTTCTGGAAATGTCTTCCGTCTGACCGTCTGGTTCATGGCACCTCTTGGCCAGCTAGACAGCTCTAGGAAGTGGAAACCTTGGAAACCTTCAATGGGGCAGATTTTTTTAGGCCTCTGAGCTACACTTTAAGTGTCCCAGAATTCTACATTTGATGTGTGTGTCCTACCTTTTTATATATAAAATTCTATTTTTGCTCTGTCATTATGTGGTATTGAATGGCGATCGAGGGGGAAAACGAAATTAAACCATCAAAAGGTAAAAGAAACTTGTTGAATGTTCTAAAAGATGCAAAAGTAAATGAAATGTATCAAATCAGCTGTACACTACTCTACACGACATTCAGTTAATGATTCCGATATCCTTTCCTCAGGGTCTTGGACCATTAAACACATATTTCTCATTTAGTTGGCAACACTATAGTAACCATCAAACTCGTATGTACTCAAATTTGATGTTTATCACTGGAAAAAGCAAAGACGTTCAGAAAACACGGAAATTATAATTAATTGCAGTAAGTAGCACATGGCTAAACAACTAAACAACATATTTGGCCAAGAGATGACATGCTGGTTGTCCTAACATGCTGGTAATTAGAACGGATGTTTATTAAATTCTGTTTTTAAAAGCATGGCCCTGAATAGATGTTTACCTGTCATATGGCTTTCTCTGGATGATAGCTGTGTGCAGAAGAGTGACTCACCACTGAGTGTGACCCTGGCTTTGAGGTTAGCCTCTCTCTGAGCTTCTGATTAAAGGAGAGGAAATCCTAGAGGTAAAACTCTAAAGCTAATCAATGCATGGAATCAATGCACCAGCTAGTGAGGTTTAACAAATGACTGAACTTGTTCCAAACATTTGCTTTGTGGGTAAGAAGACATGCTTTGCTTGTTTGCTTCTGGAAGACATAAGCCATCCTCCCTTCAGCTATGTTTGGCTTGTCGAACCTACCTTTAGAAAAAGAAAAAAAAAATGAAACCTCAAAAGTAAAATAAAATGTCCTACTGCAAGCTCTTTTCGGCTGTTTACATCAATAAATCTCGGGAAATAGCCTTGACTCTTGTTTACCCACAGCACATTAGGCTGTATGGAGGGGAGGGATTGGGGAGGGAGAAAAAGCGAGGTTGGGGTGGGGGGTGGGGGGAGAAGGAAATAAACAAACGCTCGCTCCTTTAAACGGCTGGTGGCTTTCATGAATCACAGGTGGAATCCTCAGATGTGCAATAGCAGCGCTGGCTGGCTGGCGCGATCCACTCGATTACTGCTCCGTGTGGCTCCGGCTCCGGCTCGTCCCCCGCACTAACAATAAGATGTCAAACGCGTCAAAAGCTCGTGCCTGCTCTTGAGGCGCAGGTCCCTACATCGCTTAACTCTGCTGCCAAGTTTACTTTGGTGGATGGGACCTTGCCTCTGCAGTGCCATAATGGACCTGTCCGTCATTTTTCTTTTTTTCCCCCTCTCTCTCTTCGGAGAGAGGGTAAGGATTAGGAAGGCTTGCTAGGATTACAGGGTTGCAGGAGTTGTTGTGGGTGTGGGTGGATGGGGTGTGTGTGTGTGTGTGTGTGTGTGTGTGATCTATGGCTTCCATTTCTCCACCCATTCAAGCACATTTGTCAAGCTGAATAATACAGCCGTCAGTGGCGACAGTGCAGCCCATTATTGTCAGTTATGCCACACGCATTCCTGGCCTGCCATTGTTTGGCCGACTGACAGCTTTCCCACGATACACCTCTCGGTGGAAAGCGAGCGAGCCCCGGAAAAAAAAAAAAAAAAAAAAATAACGGGTGACTCTCAGGAGGACATTACTCATGTGCTCCGCCACTCAGCAGTGACAGGGGGAGATGGCATCTGTTTATTTTCAGAGATGGTGGCGGCGGCGGCGGTGGTGGGTGGATGGGCTGGGATTGCTGTGTGCACTACCTTTTATGCCTCAGAGGCTCTCGTTTTAATATTTATGCCTTATTGGCATATAAAAGTTGGGTACTTTTCAGAATATTTGGAACGCTTGCCCACTGTGTGGACACTACTAGATAGATACTGGTCAGTGTGTCAAATACAGCTATATTATGTTCCACATATTTTTAGTGCATGTTCGGCCACATGTTATTAGTATTAGAGGCGGTGTAGGTCGGTAGGTGTGAGCCTTTGTATGGTCTCTCTGCGTCCATTGAAGGACATGGAAGAGAATGTAAGAGCACATTACAGTACGTCTGCTCATAATTTCATCATAGAGAGAATAGTCCCATGCTGACTGGTAATGAGATGTTTAAGCTCAAAAGACTGCCTAAGAGCAGCTGGATATGTCCAGTGCAACACTAATAGACACTGCTTGTTATTTCTCTCTCTCACTTTTTCTCTCTCTCTCTCTCGCTTCCTCTCTCTCTCAGTCTCTCTTTCTCTCTCTCTGTTTTTTTTTCCTTCTCCTATTCCTCTCAGGACAACCGTCAGCTTGCAGTGGAAAGTGCCGCCGGTTGCCCCCACTGTGCAGCGCTGGCATTCACCATTTGGGCCGGATGATGCAGATTGTGAATGAAGCTGCCCAACTCCAACGCCGAAACCTCAGGAGGGCCACCTTCCCCAAGGTCAGTTCCCCAGTCACGGGCTCCACTGCCCCTGCCTTGGTTAAATCTGGGATCTGTATGGCTGCCGCGTCGGTCGCGTTCGCACGGGGAAAGGGAAGGGAACGCCACATGAGGTGAGACAGCAAAGGTGAAATGCAGCATGACATTCCACTCTGTCGTCATGGCAACCCATGCTTGATGAAAAAAAACAAAAAACAAAGAAACAATAAACAGTCTTCCATGGGGAAGAAAATGGGGGGATAGAATAGAGATAGAAAGAAAAGAGAGAGAGGGATAGAGCAAGAGGAGCAGGAGAGCAGAAGTATGACATCAGTGTTGGTCATCTTGGGAATCGCGACTGGAGGGAAGCTATACTGTGAGGAGAAGTGGTTCGTCATTTTCCATCAACACTTGATGACTCCGAACAACCAGAGGACAGGGGCGGCCATTTTAAGAGAAGTTTTTCTTTCCCCCCCATCCTCCCCCTTTCTGCCTGAACATATTGCACCTGCTAAATTATTTAGCCGCACTCCAAGGCTTGCCCCAGCCTCTGCAGCGCGAGCTGTACCTACTGATTAGTGTCACGCGTGTCAGCCGGAGCAGGTCAGGCTCCTCAGCCGCCCGTCACTCACGCCGGGGACACCTGCTTCCTCTTCAGCAGCGTCATCATCATCATCAGCAGCAAGCGGCTCCATCTCTCGTCGCGCTACGCCTGGCTGCTGGCAGACGCCATGCTGCTTGGGATAGTTTTGGAGTGTTAAGAGAGGAGTTGGAAATGGGGGGGAGAGAGAGAGAGAGAGAGAGAGAGAGAGAGAGGGGGGGGGGGAGAAAGAGAGGAAGTGGGAGACAGGAATGGAGAGTGAGAGGCAGAGTGAGACACGTAAACACACACACACACACACACACACACACACACAGAGAGACACACACGCATTAAGCCTGGCGTGGTGAGGAGCCCCAGGTCACACACACGCTGGGGAATAAACAGGCTCTTATCACACACTCCAGAGGTGAGGTCACCAGTTTACACAGTCACTCTCCGAGTAAAAGCTACTGACACTGGGTGAGCGGTGAGCTGTGGCCTCCCCTACTCATCTTATCTCTCTCTTTGGAGTAAATAAACTCAAACACACAAACACACAAATAAACGAACAAACAAACAAACAGCACAGCCGTGGGACTGATCACAATCTTAACGTTTCAGCCAAATCATCGAATACCCCTTTCCTTCCTGTTTTGAAATGCCTACAGGAAAATTAAAAAATAATGTATTCAAAAATAGTTAAAATATATAATATTTTGCAAAATCTTTAGGAAAGTCACTTATATAGGCCCTCCCCTAATCATTATCAGTTCCAAATCGGTGTCTTCATCGATAAAAGTACTCCAACTGTGACTGAGGGAGTGTGTCTCTAACTGACCACCGGAGGGCCACTTGGGGGCAGTGTTGAAACAAACAAGTCCTTTGTTTTCCCAGAAACAACTGGAAAAATATACGGCTCTCTACAAAGCCTTTTGCGTGTAATTTGGGGTTAGACTTTACTAAGCTGCTGTTTGCCACCAAGAAGCATTAGGATGTCAAGGTCCTTCAGTTCCCAGGCTTCTTCCCTTTTGGCTGTACTGCAGGCGCTATTGCAGGATTGTGTTTGTGTGTGTGTGTGTGTGTGTGTGTGTGTGTGTGTGTGTGTGTGTGTGTGTGTGTGTGTGTGTGTGTGTGTGTGTGTGTGTGTTCATTCATCCTCCCATCTTATGTCTCTGTCCATTTCCCTCTCAACCCATTCTCTCCAGTGTCTCTGGCTGAACCTCATGAACAACAGTCATGTGAAAGACATTTTCTTTCTTTTCTCTCTCTCTTCTTTAACACCGCAAAAGGCCAAATCATTAAATGTGCAATAAACTCCTTTAAAAACCTGTCCTAGATTGATTAAGGCAATAGTTTTAGCGCTACTTTTTTTTTTTTTTTTTTAACCGTAAAAACCAAGATAATGATTTATTTTCAGTGCACTCTGGGACAATAATTAGGTCTCTGAAGGCAAACTAAATGTGCCCAGATTGCCCCAATGCAATTAGACTTGTACTTTTTAACCTGTCTCATGCTGCTAAAACATTGGTTTTAATTCTCATTTCTAAGTCTTTGAAAACCAAGGATGCTCCTTAAAAGCCTGGACCCCAAGGAAATAACTCGCTACTGGTCTGTTATGAAAAAGGCATGTGGGGTTGAATGCTCAATGTATTTTCCTATTAACCTCTCAATACTGAGCTGGCTAGGTTAATAATTACTTTGCTCATTATCAATTGATTATTACACACACCGCTGTAACCTTTACGGGTATAAACATATACTCTTAAACTTAGTATGAAACTGTTCTGCAAACCCTATTAATCCCACGAGAGTTGCATAAGTTGACAATTTGAAGCAGGAGATTGATCTTATCTCCTGATTCCCATCTTGGTCTTTTTCATCTTTGTTCTTAATTGTTTGACCCATAATAGTTCTTAGCTAAGATAAATTGGGTTGCCCATTAACAAGACCTGATTACACTTGTTTAACTGATTACACATTTAAATTGCTTGTAGCAATTTAAATGCACCGTGTAAAGACACACAGGTTTTTTGGAATAACCTTTGGATAAGTGGTTCTAAGAAGTTCAGTGAAGATGTAGACTCAAAAGTATACTTCTGTCCATTGTGTAGGTCCGGTATGAACAATGTTGTTGTTGAAAGTTCTGTATCTCAGAGATTAGTTTTCAATTTGAAATAAGATTCATTCCCTTCATTCCCTTCCCTGTCAAGTGTATATTGCCATTGTTCTGGCATCCAGGAAGACTGATTTCAATTGTCAGTGTCCTATTGTGCCGTGAAAACTAAGATCTAAGATATGTTGATTAAACATTTCTCTAGTCTTTGAGTCCAGCAAAATGTCTAAATATCTGCAGACAGGCCTCAACACTTAGGAGTCTCATGGACTTTTCTCAAATGAAGGGAATGTTGTTTATAGCTGAGACGGCTGAAATCACCCAATTGGATGTTCTTTCTTGGCATGGTTGCAACATTTACCTGAATGAATGTGGTCCTTATCAGGATGTGGTACAACACAACGCTACATCCAAATTACGTACTCATCAGTGCCTTCGCCTCCATTCATCCATTTGTGATGATTCTGATGATGCTTTAATTTTCACATGTACATGTTTTGGGCTTTGTAGCCAAAGGAGGAAGATCTAGGTTTAATATGTGTTAAATGAAATCTTGTATGAATGAATGATTACTGGTAGTGTTGGGGGAAATATGGTACCAACACCGTATTGGCTTCATTAAACCTCATGATTTGCTTAATACTTTAATGGGAATTAATTTGAGCCTACAATAACTAGCTTCCCTGCTCTGTATAGTCAGGTCTGCGTGCCTCTCTTGCATGTGTGCTTTTGTTCTGTATGGCTCCTGTGTCCAGTCTCTTTCACACCTCTGTCTTGATGGCCAGGGGCTGGACCGAGCATTAATGCATAGCATACACATTTGCATATATTGTACTATGGCGCGTCAGTATCCTCTAGGTGATAGTTTTGGCCTTCTCTTTTCATATGTGCTTTTATAGCAAGAATGTTCCAGATTCAACAATAATCTAGAATTTTTTTCTTATTCTTTTTAGGGAAAAGAATATTGGTCATGCATGGCATCACACCTCAAGCTAATTACATTTGCTCCAGCCAACCCTCTGAGTCTCTTGGGCCTCATCCTTGCCAAAATCTACTGGCATGTTCCACTTGCGCCAACTTACAGAATATACTGTTCCTCTTCATTAAAATGGGCTTCTGTCCTCAGTAGATGTACTCCTTCCTTATACATAGGATTCATGCGCAGATGTCTCGCGGTTGTGTTTGCATAGATTTTCCGATGTATTCTGGACTCGCCAAGAGTTCTGTGTTGTTAGAGTTGTGTACTGAAATCTCATTGAGAGGAAAAGGGCAGGGACTCAGTAGGGGAGGCCAATCGACATCAGAAGTCCACATGACTTCGCAGTCGTGGGGCTCTAAGTCATGCATGCACATGTTTTCTTTCTTTCTTTTCGGTCTTTCTTTATTTCCTTCTCTCTGTCTTTGCTCTCTTCCTTCTTCTTCTTCCTGCTCTGTCGCCATTGCAGCAGATTGATGAAGAATTTAATCACACACCCATGTGACAAATTGAGCTTTGGGGGCCTGAATAATTACGTTCTTATCCACTCGTTGTCCAAGTCCCGCAAGGCCGATGAAAACATTTAGAGCCACTGATATCCCCCATCCCCCCACCAACACACACACACACACACACACACACACACACACACACACACACACACACACACTCAGAGACACACAGACTTTTTCCCAACGGAACCATACAGATTGAAATCAGAATACATGTAGAAAGCTCTGCTTCCTCTGGCCATTTCCCTCCCTCCCTCTCTCTCCCTCCTTCTCTCCCTCAGTACCCCGGTGTCCACCCCCCCAATATTGGCAGATTGGGAGGCTCCGCGTGAAGGGCAAACAAATGCATTTGAGGAGATGACTGGAAGGCACGGGGAGAAAGATTGAATTCTCTTTCTGTGCGGAGGAAAAAGGGGGTGACTCTCCAGAAATAGTCAGTGATAGATGAGGTACATGAAGCAAGACAGCCTGCCCAGTCCCCAGCCAAGCTGAATCAGGCTAACTGTCTGCTCACTAAATGCCTCTCTCTCTCTCCCCCTCTCTCTCCCCCCTTTTCCCCCTCTGCCTCCCTTCCTCTCTTTGTCTATCTCTCTCTCTCTCTCTCTCTCTCTATCTCATTCCCTAGCCCTCTCCACCTGTCTGTTTCTGTCTCTCTATCAGCAGTGCTTACAACACAAGCTTTTTAATAGCCCCTATCTACATCTGATTACTTAGCTGCAGCAACTGATCTGCAATTATTGGGCTGGAGAATGTGTGTGTGTGTGTGTGTGTGTGTGTGTGTGTGTGTGTGTGTGTGTGTGTGTGTGTGTGTGTGTTTGAGTGAGAGTGTGTGTGTGTATGTGTGTGTGTGTGTGTGTGTGTGTGTGTGTGTGTGTACATTCCATCCTTAATGAGCACGAATTCAAGCAACAGTGCGCTTGCTTGTCGCAGTCCTGCCCCGGGAGGTGTTTAAAATTCCAAACTGTGCCCCTTTCATTTAGCTCGATAGCAACATATTAAAGGACAGCGCTGATCGCCGGCGTCTACTTCGATGTCCCCTTGTCGTGAATCCTCATTTCCTCGACCAGCACCTGTAAGCCCCGAGGGAAACGCATTTGTATTGCCTCGTTGGGAGGGAGTGGGGAAAAAAAAAAGAAAAAAAAGCTGCCCACCACGGCTGGCTGTCCGGCAGAGCTGATTTGATACTCCACATGTAGATTGCGTCCTCTAGGACCGCCCTTGTCGCTCCCCGCCCGGCGCTCGTTTGCGATGGCGGCGGCGGCGGCGCTGATGCAAAGCGTAGGGCAGCTCAGAGCTTCATTTCATGCGCTTAGTTTAGTCATCGGTCACAGCTCTTCAACCCCGCGGGAGGTGGCCTACAAGCTCCGATGAGCAAGGCCACCGGCCCGACCCGCGTCAGACGTTAACCATCTCTGACCCGGGGAGGCTGAAAGCCCTGATTCCCAGCGATGGGGCTGGTGTGTGTGTGTGTGTGTGTGTGTGTGTGTGGATGGGTGGGGGGTGGGTGGTAGGTGGATGCATTGTTTTTGTTTCAGTATTGCCCCAGCAGGCCTGATGTGGCCAGAGGGCAGTGACATTGTTTATAGCCCAGATAAATGCCCATGACCCTGGAACGCCAGATACCAATGGTGGGGAGTGTGTGTGTGTGTGTGTGTGTGTGTGTGTGTGTGTGTTGGGGGGGGGGGTGGCACGTGAGGTGAGACCGTTGCATTCGGAGACTTACCAGGTAGGAACGGAAAGATAGCTGGTGGGTGTGAACAAACAAGGGAATGAAGAGAGCAAAATGAGACAAATCGAATCCATTGAACCACATTGAGCATAAAGGTTATGCGCAACGTCGGAGAGGAGAGGGGGTTGATGGTGGTTAGAAAATATTTCCGTCTGTATTTTCTCCGGGGGACAGCAGAAGTTTACCAAGATTGATTTTTCATGACTCCACGACACAGCTTTTAGTTGGTAGGAAAACCTGTGCGCGGAAAGTTGAAGACCACACGTATGTATGTGACAGTACGTGGAGTACACAAACATCCTCCGACAAAGACAAACACGAGCACGCCTCCACGCAGGATCTATTAGTCCCAGAGGAATCTTGGAAGGGGTGAAATTCTGTCGACTGTAATTGAGACACAAACTCGAATTCATTCAGCCATGCTTCAGTTAATGTAACAAGAAAATGCAGTGGTAGAATTTGCATACCGTGAAGGAGAGGGATCCTTGTAAACACTATCGCTTCTCGAGACTGCTAGCTGGCTAATCAAGGATCTCACATTTAATCAGTGCGATGTAATGCTTTACAAACAGTCATGGAGAAATTTTAATGAGAGTTCCTAATTAGCCATTCGTGAAGTCATAATCACTTCTCAAACAAATGAAGCCATGGGTATTTTAGCGGCGTAATGCACCACGACCGGCCACACTTGGCCCTGATTCCTCTTTAAAAAAGCAGTCTTCTTCAAAGCTATGTCAGTGAGGAATATCCTTATTATTCCCTTATTTATTTATTTATTTTCAAAAAAAGGGGAAAAAAAGGCAGTCGCTAATCTGTCTGCCTTTGGCCGTCTGGGCTAAGCTTAGCGCTGACAGCGTCCCTTTATGTAAGGACTTTGAATCGCTTTTTCTGCGACTGCAATGGGCGAGCCACTCATTATCAGATTACCCTTTCAAACGCAGCTTTTCATGGCCGCTCAGGAATCAGATGTGGATGAGGGGGAGGGCGAAGGGAAGGGGGGGGGGGGGCACAGATGTGCTGGAGCAAGGAGGTAGTCGTGTGTAGGTGTGGAGAGAGGTGCCATGGATCCCAGTGCTCAAGGGCTTCGCCGAACATTCTCTGAAACGAGGGAAACCATGACAGAAAAAAAAAAGTCTGGAAAAAAATAAACAAATACAAAACAATACATGAATACCTCCTCTCATTGTTTGGAAATACTTCACTGTCACTCATTTGGACAGTTTGCAAAAACAACCTCGCTTTCTGCATTCAGATTGTGTGCTGGGGCTTGTTTGGTGGCACAGAATAATGCACAACAAGGGGATAGATTTCATATCAAGGAAAATCGGAGGGAAAAAAACAACATATTTGATTTTGGGCGGAAAAAAACCCCGACACAGACCCTGCCCAGCATGCGATGGGAGGCAACATCACAGTTGCCGTGGCAGCACAGAGCCCAGGCTGGGGGCTGGATTGATGTGCCATCGCCGCACGTCTGCAAAGAGTTGCTCCTGGAGAGCACGGCCTCTTTGTGCGAAACTCGGCCGAGACCGCTTTCATCGGCACGGCATCTGCGTTGGCGTTGCGTCGGCGCAGACAGCGACGGGGGAGCGGCTCGCCGGTATGTTGTCGAGCAGCGGCAGTTCGGCCGTTTGCAGCCCGGGCCAAGTTGTCATCCTCCTCATCAAGCGCCGCTGTAGCTGCCCTGATGGCGAGGGATGAGGCTCGTTGCGAGGGATGAACTCGTTGTTGTTTCTGTGTTCGGTTCTCCTGTCTTTGTCCGCTCCCCAGTTGAACATTAGCCAAGCGCGCACGGACACTGCTCTGTCTTCATGTCAGTATGCATTTCCTCATCCCAACACACTCTTTCAAAACACGGTCTACCTGATCCATTCATGCAGCATCCTACTGTGAAGTCTACCCTCATCCTTTATATATTTCTCACAGACAAGAACATTAATATTAATAAATATAAACAATAAACAATGGTTGTATATTGTCATTGGACAGACGTCTCCTTTCCTTCCCTTGCTTTAAGAGTAGAGGCTACTCTCAGCTTCACTGACCCTATAGTGATGATAATCAGTGTCTTATCAATTAGGACATAATTGCTGAGTCTGTGGCTGGGGGAAGGTTAAATATTGATGACTGTCTAAGAGGCCCATCAGTGCGTATTGGCAGGCGGTGTAGACAGACAGCGTTGTTTTAGCAGGAGAGTCGTGATGGAGGGAGGCAGCAGAGCAGACCAGGGAGAGGAGAGAGGGAAGAGAGAGAGAGAAGAAGGGAGAGAGAGAGGGAAGAGAACGGAGGAGGTGCCATGGGCTGAGTCTATACCTTCTCGTCAGCCCTGGATCAATACGAGCTGGCCCTTACTGTCTGTCTGTCCCTGGGGAGTGTGTGTGTGTGTGTGTGTGTGTTTGTGTGTGTGTGTGTGTGTGTGTGTGTGTGTGTGTGTGCGTGTGCGTGTGCGTGTGTGTGTGTGTGTGTGTGTGTGTGTGGCAGCAGGTGGTAGGTGGAGGTGGAGGATAAGGGTGTCCTGGTCCACATGTCATGCTATAAGTGCCATCTCTGTTGAGTCAGGAAGCTGTCAAATCAAACATCAGCTTTAAGCCTTCTGCTCCCAAGAACGGGTTTTATCTTGGATGACTCTTATTTTTTTATACCCGAGTTTTACTTTCTTAATATGATGTAGTTTTCTCTGAAAAAGTGTTTCTGTTTACGACTTATAATATACATGATGATTCGGGTCATTATACAGATTGTCTTTAATTTATTGTATTTCCCTGCATAAGGCTGTTTTGATCTTTCCTTGTGTACAGTTTGTTTTCGATGTTGCTTTAAAGGATCGCATTTAGCCAACCTGTGGTGTGAACTTATGGTAATTAGCCCTTGGAGATCATTGCACCAGTTTTTATTGTTATGTTTTATTCATAATACATTGCTTGAGAACTAGACGCGGCTGCCATTAATGGCAAAACCCCAATAACAGTGAAATTGTGACTAGGTCCCGAATAAGTTAACTTCTAGGATGCCTTCCATTTATATTTAAATGAGCTTCCATTGGCATTGTTCTCTTCCTGTGTGAAGGCTTGTTGTCATTTCACAAAATGCCCCACAGTGCTCTTGGGCACTAAGCATATAATTCCACCATTACTATATAGGTTTGTTTGATTGTGAGATAAATTGGGAGAAGAAAGAGAGTGTTAGAGTGTGTGTTCCTATGTGTGTCTGGATGTGTGTGTGTGTGTGTATACTTCTGTTTGTGTATTTATTAAGGCAACCTCCCTTAGAGGATGGAGGGAACTGCAGTACCAGACTACCCCCCCCCCCCCCCCCCCCCCCCCCCCCATTCTGTCTCTGCTATTCGGGCCACCGTACTTCCCTGGGGGGAAAGGCAGAGAGAGAGGGAGACACAGAGAGATGTGCATGAATAAGTAACTTTCACTTCACCTTGGGAGGGTGGATGCTTGGCCTTTTTTGTTGGTGTTGTTTAGCCAAACCAGGAGCACAATGAGCGGTTTGTGTAAAAAAAAACTTAAAAACTTAAATTTCCATCCCGCTAATTAGCGTTAGCACCGCCAGGCTTCCGCACCTTTTCAAATGGGGCTAAAAAGCAAAGGACTGCTGACATTGTGGTGCTCACTGCAAAACGCTGTGCTGGATTAGCGACTGCAACAGGTGTAGCCTCCCTGCTGATTGCAGCTGCTTTGTGACACAACCAATCGCAGTGATTGATTAGGTCGTTGGGTTCTCGCCGGGAAGGCTGATTGGCATGTTAATGGCAGCCAGGGCAGAAGAAACTAGCCAAGTCAGGTCAGCGGCTCGTGACACTTAGCTGACGGTCCAGATTGTTGTCCTGGGTGTTCTGCCTGAGTGTGTTTCCATGCGCTAGTTTCATTTGCCTCTCCTGTTTTTTTGTTGTATCGTAAAAGCCTAACAAGAAACAAAATGTTGGCACTGGTCAAGTGCCATTGTGGCCCCTAACTCCTCCAAGCCTAACTTCTTTCCGTCGTCTACGAGGGATGTTGACTTGGAATGTAGGCTAAAAAAAAACGTCACAAACACACTCTTGTCCCACAGGTGTATTGAGATGGGGCCGGCGTGTTGAGGGATGTGTGCAAAATATTTATTGACTCACTGAGTGGTCAATTAGATGGTTAAATGATCCGTCTGAAAGGAAGATGAATGCGCGGGACGGCGTCAAAGTCAAATAAATAAATAAAGTCCATAAGCTGTTGCTGTCCCTCACAGGCAGGTAATTGCATTAGCCTCGGAGTTTCCTCGTCAGGGCTGGGTGACTCCTGCCTTGTAAAATAATAAATCAAAGAGGAGTGAGTTTGTCAGGTGTTTTTTTTTTTTTTCGTCCCTGTCCCCCTGTTATCCACAGGTTTGGGCCGCATCGGCTTGTGCCACCGCAGTGGGGTCCTACGCTACCCCTGAGCGTCTGAGCATGACAGGAGCAGCTGGTTCTCTTCCTTCCTTTTTTCTCTCTCTCTCTTTCTCTCTCCCTCTCCCTCTCTTTCTCTCTCTCCTCCCTCGGCTCGTCGTCTTTTGTTTGTCCTTGACAGCTAAGTAACTGCCGAGGACTTCCTCTTGTCCAGTCAAGTGCAGTAACCACGGTAACTGCTTTGTGAAGTTCGCCCTGTTGAGGCTCCAATGCAGAGGTTTGTTTATTTCGGTGTATGTAGGCTAGCTATCTTCCTGGGAATTAGAATAGTTACCCGATTAATCTGTGATAGGATGTTATCTCATTCACAGGATTAAGGCAAATGTTTTTTTTTTTTTTTTTTTTTTAAAGCGGTAGACCCTTGTGAATAGCATTGTCTTGAATGGGCATTCATGGCCCCAGTGTCTAAGTCTTAATCCTGAAGCCCAAGTATCCATCCCTTATATTTTTCAGACTTCATTGTGTTTTGCATGCCTGCTGTTCTTGCCTTTTGTCAGAAAAGAACGAGTGCAATGAAGTCTCCATCTTTTATGGTGAGTTGCTCGTAATTTGGAGATAAAAAAGTGTATTTTATCATTAGAACTAGTGATTCCAAGACTCTTTGATGTGTGGTAATTCAATATGTATGTTACCTGGGGCAACATGGCAGAGATTGGCTTGTGATAAACTACACCCCTTGAATGCGCATGGTGGGGAATGATGGCTCATTGAACACTAACAAGAAAGTGGGTATATTTACTTTGCGCTCCAAAGCTGCTCTTAAACAACTGGGAGTCAAGACTTGTAACCCTTATATATACTGTACACACACACACACACACACACACACACACACATATATATATATATATATTGCATGGTTTAGATGGCAAAACGATCCATCTAGACCATTTTTATAACATTATTTCATCATTCATCATAACATAGATGGACATTTTCCAGTCTACTTTATGTCAGCATGAATCCCTTAATAGCAATCTGAGTGTGATTATATTCATAATTTATTTTCCTCGTGTGGTTTCCTTGTGTTACTTTGTCTCTGTGTTGCCCTTACCCACTACAACTCTGCCTAGGTGTAAAAGCCCATGCCAGCTGCCGTCCTATATCAGTCTCTGAAGTCTTCTGCCAGTGTTCAATACAGGGCGGAGAAGCCAACGATCCACACCTGACTTGTAAGATCACCACAGTACAGTATGTGTTCTGTTGAGCAGCTGTGTGGCGTGGGAAGGTCATGGACAAGGCCACGGTAGCACAAGAGCACACTTCAGCTAAGAAAGCAGTGTGCTGCATACCTTTGGTAATGCAAAAAGTGTTATGTGTGAAATATTATATGCTTTATACAGCAGCAACCTCAGCAATAAAATGTTGAATTGTGAGGTGTGACTCACATATATACACACATTCTCTCTCTCTCTCGCACACACACACACACACACACATACACAAACACACACACACACACAAACACAGATGGAGACTGGAAAACTCTTTTTTTCCCAATCTAGAGGGGCCTAAATCGATGTGTTTTCCTGGGCCAATGTTAGCTCAATTCTCTCCATGTCCTTTAATAGAGGGAATTTTCCAGGGATCCCGGAACCCGTATCAAGGATCATGCCTTCACGATACCACCAGTATCTCATGTCCCTCCTGCTCACTCAGCAACAAAACCATGTGAAATTAGCCTGAATTGATCTCACTATTTGCTAAATAGTCTCAGGATCAAGAGGGAAAACTAATCTTCTCGTGTTGTCCGGGTGACGATAACCCTCATTGATCACCGCGAACAGGCATTTGTGACTATTGATCAGTTCCGGACCGTGGGGCTGATTTGACGACTCCTTCCACTCGCACGGCTGAAGCCTTTTCAATACTGCTTTATGTTGCAAATCAGCACAGGTTTTTGCGCGAGGCGGCAAAAAAAGACCACCAAAAATAATCCCTTCCTCTTTGCACACAATGAGCGATGGAAGGAGGTGACATTTTCGGCACGCGGCAGATTGTCGACCACGTGACTGGCCGTGGGGAGCGCGGGCGTAATTAACCCGCTAACTCTCCGCGGGACTACTTTTAGCACCTCCATCCCAACCACACGCACACCGAACCCTGCGCCGTGCTGCTGCGTCTGTGTCTGCGGCATTTCAACGCGGGGGGAAAAGACGGTACGGAGCGGTAATTAAATCACGAAACGAGCTGCGGCGCTTTAATGCGTCCCACCTGAGCGCATAACATTTCCGTCAGTCACCTTGACGTGCCTGCGCGGCTGACGTCCCCCCAGAGGTCAATATCCACGCTGACCTCTCAAGGAAAAACGCAAGACGTGGAACCGAACTCCAACTCGCGCTCTAAATGACTCAACACATACTATTTAATTAGGATGAAGTTGTGCGGTGCGTTTTTTTTTTTACGACAACGTATCTGTATTTAGAGCACAGGTAGTGTTTTTCTGCTTCGGTATAGAAGTAGTTATCTGGGCTCTATTATTTCTGTGAGAACACCTATCTGCTGGGGTGAGGATGAGGACGGTAGAGGAAGGAGGAGAGGAGGAAGGCGAGACTGTTGATTGCTGATCACGACTGTGTGTACAGGCTGCTGTGTACACTGTTTGATGATGTGTGGGAGCTAACAGGCTACTGCATGCTTCATGACAGGGGGATAGCATGTGGTCCATATGGCGGTTGCCTCAACACTGTGTGTGTCTGTGAGGGAGTGCAGGTGTGTGTGTGTGGGTCTGTCTGTTTGTGTGTGAATGTGTGTGTGTGTGTGTGTGTGTGTGTGTGTGTGTCTGTCTGTGTGTGTGTGTTTGTGTGTGTGCACACGTGCAGGTGTGTGTGTGTGCGTGTGTGTGTGCATGTGTTCATGTCTGTGTTTGTGTGTGTGTGTGCATATGTGTGTGTTCATGTGTGTGTGTGTGTGTGTGTGCGCATGTGTTTTTGTATGTGTGTGTGCGCATGTGTGTGTGTGAGCGCATGTGTGTGTGCGTGTGCATGTGTGCGTACGCACTAAGGGGGACTGCAGGCACACAGTGGCCAGCAGCCTTAATGAAACAGCCCCTGCAGCTCAGACGCTCCTGCACTGATTCACTCTGCTGATGACTCAGTGATGACACACACACACACACACACTCTCTCTCTCTCTCTCTAACACACACACACACACACTCACACACTCACTCATTCTCACACACACACGGTTAGAGATCAGCACGCCGTCTCGGTGCTGCATGTGTGTGCTGGATCATTGGCTGCAGTGCTAGTAACACCCGCGGCTCATTGGCTTCGGCGTTGCAGTCACTACGTCTGACTGATGCTGCCGCCGAGCGTTTGTTTACTTTTTATTCAGATTCCATCTCGCCTCTCACACAGAGAAAGCCATTTTAGTCACAACAGACTCACATGCTACTCATAACTATGAGACTGAAACCTACGTGTGACTTGTGACTGGTCTCCTCTGTGTGTATTAACGCTGCTGATCTTTAGTGTTCCGGCGGATGGTGACATGAGAGTACATCTGTGCAAGATGACTTAGTCAGACGCAGACATGGGGGGCATTGGGAGAGAAGTTTGACTCATTTCTCCTCTCTGCACCCCTTTATTCTTATCCTCTCTTCTCTCATCCCCCTCTCTGCCCCTCTCCTCTCCTGTTTCCACTTCTCACTTTTCTCATACCTCCTGTACTCTCCTCCCTCCTATACACTCGAGTGTATGTATGTGTGTGTGTGTGTATGTGTGTGTCTTCATGTGTCTTCCTCTCTCTGCCCCTACTGCTCTCCTCCACGTGAAAAGAAAGACCAGAAAAATATTTTCATCAGTCGTGATAGAGGTACTGAACAATAATCACAATTAGGACATGGACAGGCATTTACATGCAGTTACAGATAACCTATGTACTGTGTGTGTGTGTGTGTGCGTGCGTGCGTGCGTGCGTGTGTGTGTTTTATAGCCTACATCTGAGCTACTTGATGTTGCTGCTCAGCTGTCTGTTTTCTGGTATCTGGTTCCAAATGGACCCTCCTTTGTTTTCACATTTTCTGCTTGTCCATAGCTTTTATTGGCACACACTGCACTAGTCTAGATATGCTAATGTGCAATAATCATAATGATTGGATACACACACACACACACACAGTCTCATACACATCCCCAATAACAACAGCAGACATACAGAGCCAATAAAAATGCTATTTTTGGATAGTAGTGAACACACCAACCACCATTGTGGTGATTTACCAAGATCTGTACAGGCAGGTTACTCCTCGTGTGGTCTAGGAATCACAACATTACTGACAAAACCTTGCGTTCCTCCCTTCCTGAGCACTCTTACAACAGATTGCAAGCGCTAAGACAGGGGAGGACACAGACAAAGACAAGGGGCGTCATTCATCTGGACCATGGCTCTCAATGGAGCAGTGGTGTTAGCTAGGTCTGGTGTACCGACTACACAACGACAGCCATCTGAGGACAGACTGGTGCAGGGAGTGGAGGAGACGAGAGGAGAGAAGGCAGGGAGGGGGGTCTGAAGCGGCGGGGGTCGTCGTCTGAATCAGAGCCTGCCGCCGAGTGCGAGTGTGATTTCATGTCATTCTCACCTGGCCAGGGGCTACCTGTGCTCACAGATCGCTCCGGCACGGCTAGGGTGCGCACCAGTTACCACGGGGGACCGGAGCCTCATTAGTGCAGCTGGACCAGGCTGGACGAGAAGCAGACCACCTATGCGTCACCTGAAAAACAAGCGCTCAACCTCAGAGATTTACAGTAAAAAAAGAAGAAAGTAAAATAAAATAAAATAAAATAAAACAAAAAAACAGAATATTGTGTGCCACATTGTGTACCAGTGATGGGGGCATATGGGGCTATGGTCTAAATGTAAATGACATGTGTTTGTGTTTTGCAGGATGAAAGGAGGAGAAATCGACTTTCATGAGAACGAGATGATTGACAGCTCATCTGCAGTCATTAGAACTGACCATATGGTATGTATACGCGAGGCCCATTTTGTCTGCTTGGTTTCGGCTGCTGTTTGAATATGGAACAACTGCAAAGAATGCGGCTTGCTCATGCCGCTGAATATTCATTGGGAATGTTAATTGTTCATTTTATGGAAATGAGCAAATTATGCCAAGTGATATCAAATGCCTGAGAAATAAATAAATAAGTAAACACCTGTAGCCTTTTGTATTTCTTGGCACAGAAATGCATTTTCATATGTCTTGTCCATAAGAGGCTATTTAGAAACGTATTGCAAAGCATGTACTGCGCGCTGTGCTATACTGTAGTGTATTAACCTTGGTATCTTTTATTCACTGCGAAGAGATCAGGTAGAAAATCTTTGCTCAGTGTCTGGGTTGCACTTGCTTGAAGTGAATAAAACAATAGGAGGGACATTAGGAACATAATAAAGTGCTTCTTTGGCCTACATTTCATATCTAATTCTGGAAAAAGGAACAGGATTCATTGTGTCAGCTGCAGACTTCTGAATATATCAATAAAATATTTAAGAGGCTGTTTTCCCATGGATGGCCATTCATCACCCTATAAATAGGATCCGTTTGTTTGAGTTCCACAAATGGGAGATATTTCCATATGCCAGTAATATTTCCACTAAGCCAGCGTAATGAAAGGCTGGTCGCAGTCTGACGTCTGTAACTTCCTGAAGCACTCACTTCACTCATTCATTACATGGCTATCCTTGAGAATAATGCCTGCTACTGAATGGGAACCTTCTAAATGCAGTCCACGGAGCCGAGAGGAAGGAGAGAAGAAGAAGTTACCCTTTTCCAGTTATGGATGGAGATTGACTCGGTGGAAAACTGTAATTGGCATACGATAGATTTTTTTTTTTGCATTTTGCTTAAGTCAATTTGGATGTGTTGGAGGCCTGGAGAACAGACAGAAAAGTTGTCAGAACACAATTCAAAATAATGGCATGTTAACTGCAATCTCGGCCGATGCTCGTCAATCAAACTTTTGTGAGAAGAGTGGCCACAAAGACGGCGAGAGATTACGCTCGTAATTTATATCTGGGGCCAAATCAATTTCAGGGCCAGCGAGGCCTGACGTTGTAATAGCCGTGACATGGCCACTGTTGACGTTAACCTCCATTGATTGGTTTGTTAAAGTATCTGCCGTCCCGAAGACAGGTGTGTGTATCATCTGAGCGCTGTGACTGAGCAGAGAGAACAGGCAGCATCAAAGACACAGCATCAGTGTCAGTTTGACGCTTTGCCAAGCCCTTGTCAAAAACAATAGCCATGACATGTTCCCTGTCAATTCAACACACAGGATACGAGAACAGATTTTTCAAATTTTTTTGGAACACCATTATAGCCTGTCCCTTACGGATGGCATCAGTAAGTGTGAGCGTGTGTGTGTCTGTATGTGTGTGTGTGTGTGGGGGTAACTTCCTACACACAATATTTGTCACTTTCTCATGAGGCTGTTGCCACAGCGGGTGTTGTATTGACGGGTGGACACCTTAGGCCTGTCTTTTGTGAGTTAGAAGCCTGTTTTGTTCCATCGATCTGTCAGCACGAGGTCCACAGTAACGGTCAGAAATACCTTGGAGAGGAGGCAAGACATAATTTCTCATTAGAGTGCCAAAAAAAGTATTCTCCCGAGGAGTCACCAGAGGTCCTGTCCAGAGTCATATCAATTCGAGATTTTTTTTTTTTTCTCTCTTTCTATCGAAGTTTGTATTCAATCTGCGATCTGAGATCAGTATTTTATCTCATCACGGCTATATACGACAGCATAGGTGTGCTGCATCCGTTGGTTGGGGGTGAGAGACTGCTGGAACTATTCCGTTTTATCTCGACTGGAGTGCTGTCCTGTCTGTGGTCAGAGATAAGGGCGCACTGATCAGCACACCTTCAAAGAGCCCTCGGACGCTTTGATGAGCAAAGTTCCTCTTCCTCACGGATCAATACAGCTATAGACAGGGCCAGCTCAAAGGAGAGACCCGACAGAACATCCCTTCAACTCTTCCCACTGACCACCCTCCGGAGGATGCATGGCAGACATAGGGGGAGGTCTGAGGTTTCGGACATGAAACTTTTTTTTTCTTTTTTTTTTTTATAACCGACAGATGTCATTTTCAAAAAAAGCTGCGTTTGAAGTCTTCGTGACAGGTCATCTCAGTGCAAATATTTTACATTTTTTACTTTTACAACACAATGGCTTTGTATGAATGTACCTGGTTGTTTTCAATACTAACATATCACATCACCACATCAAAGAGCAAATATATCGGAACGATTTTAGAGATTCTATTTTTTCCTTCTATCCATGTTTCATGGCATATTCCATAGCATCACGCAGCCCATTCCGTTTAAGAATTCCATTCCATTCTGTGTCAAGGACACAACAAACCAGCATGAATTCCGTTGCGGTGAGCTTTTACTATGAGCGGTTTGTTTGACTGACCCCTGCACTACCCAGGATGGGAAAAAGGTTTTTCCATTCTCAATGAGCGTGGGTTTTTTTCTTCTTCCAAAAAGCTTGTTAATTCGCTTGTGTTTGCACTCCTTTTGACTAGGCTTTTTAATTACATGCACAGCTTTGGACTTGAACCACACCTTTGTATTCCTTAGAAAACATGAAAGCCCTTGCAGACTTTTGAGCAAATACAGTTGCTTTTTTTTTTTTTTTTTTCACCTTGGCTATATCTCAAAGCTTCAGCATGTTAAAACGGCGAAGCGTGCCTCCGAGTGATAAGTTATTCACAGATACATAGATCTTTCATCAGAATCAAGAGAATAATAAGAAAAGGCGCTGGAAAGAAACGGGCGAAATGTGGTTCGAGCCCAGACTTCTGATAACACTTTTTTTTGTTTGTTTTTTTCTGTGAGAGATTTTCCATATCCTTGAACGCCAGCGCTGCAAAAACACTCTCCCTGTGACACGACGGATCGACAGTTGTGTTTTTCAGCTTGCACTTCTTTTCGCGGGGTGCGTGCGTGCCGTGCATGTACTGCCTCTGTTCTGACAGAGAACAGGAGGCCATACTCCAGGCTTGGCACGAGTAGCGGACTCCCTTCCCCTGCACAGGGGGCACACACACGGCTCTGCTCCTCACTCCGCTGCTCTCTCACTTCAAATCTGGCTGGAGATCTGAGGCTTTCTCTCCTCGCTGTGATCCTTTAAAATCAGCCCCTTCCTGTGTAAAGGCTTTGGGTGAGTCAAACTACCACCAAGAATATACTCTTGAGGTTCCCCATGTTCAAAAACCAAGGGGTCCGCCTGAATAAGATGTGTGGGAATTTTAGAAGAATGTTGGATCTGTTTCCTGAATTTCTCATAGCTCTATTGTTTTGATGGGCAGTGTCTTTGGTGCACAGCAGTGGAGAGTTAAGGGATGTTAATTAATATGCCGTTTGTCCAGTTGAGTACTTGGATTTGCCAGTTTAATGAGAAGATCAAAACAATCGACTCCCCATCAAAAGTACACATGATCTTAGAAGATGAAACAAGGCTTTCCAAACACAAGTAAAGTGAAAGCTCCCTAATCAGTACATACTTGTGTGCACATTTGCCTCCATAGCATCACCTCTCCTACTCTTAATTGGATCTAACAGTTAAGGATCATTTCCACTGAGAGGTGGCTACGGCTGAATCACTTCTAGCAGCCCACAGGACTAGCACTTTCACAGACAAGGGGTACGCTAGGATTTAATTAATTCAATGACTGGCGAGTCCCTTGAGGAGTCGTTGCGTAGGTAGAAAGGTAGGTAGGTAAGGTAGGCCTGCCCTGTGGTCCAGGGCTGTTTTAATTAACAAAGCCAGTAGGGATTTGGAGCAGGTGTCCTGACGACCTGGGGACGTCACAGACACACCCAACTGGACCTAGAGCCCGCCGTCTCCCCAGCTGTGGACTCTTCGTGTACGGACTGAGCTGGCATATGAGTCAGTGGCTCAGGTCAGCCATCACAGCATGCTGATCAATCCAGACATGTACGATGTTTCCTTGGTGACGTTGTTGAGTCTCATCTGTGTTTTTTTTAGTAGCGACATGGTTGTTGGCTAATAACAAAACGGGTGATATTGTAAACAGGGATGTAGTGAGAAAATAAGAGGTGGGTAAACAATGAATTCTATGATCGCAGTGAGGTGGACTGCGCCATGCGGTGTCGGATTTTTCAAAAAGGCATTCAGAATATTTCTGATGATGGTGATGGTTATTGCCCAATGTTTATAACAATACCAGTGGTGTTAAATGGTTCCTAGAGTGTTGATGAGTGTACATACAATAGGCTATCGTGAATGTTGATATAGTGTGATTTTTGAATGTTAAAAGTTGCAATTGGTGAATGAACTCTTTTGAGAGGTGGGTAAACTCCAATAAGATTCAGAAACAGATCAAATCTATTTCTTAAATTCCAGAGGGGGATAAACTGTGTTTACTTGCGTTTAGTCTCCACTACATCCATGATTGTATGTCAACATCAGCACTGGCATTCTTTTACATTCTTTTACACACACTCCTCTTCACACTGGAATAAAAACAAGTGCTGTTTTATGTTGCAGCACTTCTTTGCAGTCAGAGGGGTGATCGTAAATGTCCTTTAGGAGAGGCACATCGAGAGAGGTAGACTTCAGGACCTCTTCTGCAATCTCCATTCATCTTCTACAGGATCAAATGGCCCCTGCTGAATATAAAGCTGATGGGATGAGTTATACTCAGCTGCCGCATTGCTCCGCGATAGAGGATAGCTTGGTAGCTTCTTAATGGCCGTGGCTATGGAAAATAAAGCTGATTGTTGCAGTGTTTATCTCTGTTTAAATGCCCTGCCCACTGCGCACTGTGCTGAGTCCATTAGGCACACTTTTAAGCAGAGATTGTGTATTTTCAAAGCAATTAGGGGTGGAACAAGTTCAGCATCTTTTTTTTTTCCCCCTCCCTCTTTCTCTCTCTCTCTCTCTTCCCCCGCTTCTGTTTTTGATCACTGTGACGGCGGCAGCACATGGCTGTGCTTCTGGCTGCGATTTCCAAAACGCACAACACTGAAGTCTTCAGGGATCCATTTGATGCAGTAATCCAGCCTCTTAAAATCTGCTGAGCTCTGTCGAGGCAGCCCCGCGCCGCGCGCTCTGTCTTACTGACGTTACATTACAGGGGCCCGAAAAGAAACGGATTAAGTATTCAAGACTCATTTAAATGGAGGCCTGCCAGTAACTCCCATCAGACGCAGACCTGCGCAGAAAAGAAGGGCCGCCTTCATGTTGTGCAACGTTCACGCTGGGATTTGATTGTGAGGCCCACTTCAATGTGTTCCTTTTTTTCCTCTCTCAGTCCAACGTACCTGTTTACCTGGTAATTTAGACGTGGTAGACTAGGTTTAGACATAAAGTGTTGATATCTCTTATATCATTTTGTCAGTCACCTTCATGAAAAGGGAACTTTTTCTTCATTACAAGGCTTTTTTAATGACTAATTAGCCCATACAACAATATCTTTTAAATAGCGCAATCGCATGAAAAGTTGGTTGAAAGGTTACCCCCAACACTTAGAGTAGACATCAGGCATTAGCGAGAAAAGCTTTCAGGCGGGCAACAGGTTTATTTATATTCTGATGAAGGTCATAGCAAAGCTGAGACCAGCAGTTGCCAGTAACCTAGGGTCATAAACAACAGCGTCCAATCAAAAGGGATTAAAAGGGGGACTGCGAGGGCCAGCAGTGCCCGCTCCTGGCCGCACCTCTTCTCCTAAAACTCATTTCATAACCGCCTTTGCCCAAATACCTGTGTGCCCACTCTCTGCTCTCCTCCTTGTTTATCCATGGAGGTCTAGTAGGTTCAAAAGAGCCCCCTTCAAAAAAAGATGTTCGCTCCTTCAAGTTCATTTTTGTGCTTTTTTCTTTCTTTTTTTTTTTTTTTTAAAGCGCAGATAGTGTTATTGATGTGATGGGTCACAATGCAATTTAGAGGCAATTAAAAGGTAATGAGTGTGCTGAAATGAAACCAGTGCCTGGAGGGCGTTTGCTGCGTGCGGTAAAGAGATTATAGATTCGCCTTCTCTGCCCGAGGTCCAGATGACTACAAAAAGAGGGATGTCATGAGCAATAATGATATGGGCAGGGGGGGCGCAGGCTGGTATTTGATGTTTTCCACTGTAGAGCTCGTCCGAAGCACAGTTTGAAAATTTCAACCCCGCAGGGCCCAAACCGTTCATTCCGAACTCCATAACTGTAGCCATCGCTAAAAACAGCTAACCGCCCGTTCTTGTCCTTTTTCTTTCATCGCCAGAGAGTGGGTGTGCAATTGAGCCTCATTGTGATTGACATCTCACTGCTATCATGGCTCCGCAGCGAGTCAACCCCTCTTCCCTTATCTTGACACCGCACATAAAGACTAACCCAGCGCCCCGTGACAAATTCATTCTCGACAAATTGCCTTCTCAGGCATAGCAGATTTCTGTATTTCCCTCAACAATCAATTAAAGCCGGAGGCTTGGCACCGGGAGCCTGTCCCCGGCGGGCCTTTTAGCTGCCAGCCTCCGCGCCGATCGCCCGGGTTTGCCCCTCAGCGGCGGCTCTGGGCGGGGGGTGGTGGTGGGCGGCAAGCGGCAGCCAGCGCCCGTGCTTTCATAGGTGACCGAGCACGAGCTAAGTTTCAGTGAGATGGAAGAAAAATGGAGGTGAGAAATCCCACACCTCACTAAAAGATTAAGGCTGATGGATATTGGGTGTCTTGTCATGCTAAAAGCTGCTCTTTGATGAGTGCAAAGTAACCTTGACAATGATTTGGCCAGGGATACTTTTAAGTGTTACCTTCAAAGTGTGACTTGTGAGTCCAAAACTACAAAACTCCACGCTAGTTCTACACCACTTCCTAGTGTGTGGTAAGACCACACTAAAAATAGATTGCTGTCATGGAGGACATATGATAATGAGTGATGTTGAACTATCTGGCAGAATATTAAACACGAATGACATAATGCTAGGATTTTCTTAGAAAGATGAAACACTTCTGCAGTATTTGTAGTGCACTGCTTTACCAAGCCAAACAGCACTATTGTGAGGTACTCTCTAGGCACATAAAAGGCATTCCTCATATTTTCCAGCCTGCAAACCTCTGCTCTACTAGCCTTCTATAGGTATTATTTTTAAATAGCAAGCCTAGGTGTTTTAATTAGCAAGGAATCCTTGTTATGGTAGGCAGATGGCTGAATCCTCGGTCTTTTGTTAAAGTCACACTAATTAACATTCTTCGAGGAGCTTGTCCCTTCTTGAATCCCTAATAAGATGGCCGCGCTCAGAAACTAATAAGAAAACCTGATGGCTCAATGGCCTCACCTTGAAACTTTGGAGCGTTGGAATAGTAACGAGCCAATTTCTTGCCACTAACCTTTTGAAGCTTCTCTGGGAAATGCTGAAATTTGTAGACAGACAAACGTAACCATGTAAACAGGGGCAAAAAAAGAGCCGTTTGATTGACACTCTCCTCCTTGAGGTCATCTCCATATCTGCTTTGCTTGGCTGCACCGGCCAGATGGCCTCGGAGGCCGTGTGAAGTCTGGACACCGTGGATGTTCGGGCACTTTGACTGCCCAGTTGAAATCCTGCAGACTAATTCACAACAGTCGTCGTAGGCTTTCAACACAGCGGAGATGTCTGAGCCTTGAGTGGAGCAAAATCAAAAGCGGATCAATGGAGAACATGGCGACTGTGCTGAGATGTGAGGTATGGCATGGATGTATACCACCGTCCCTCTCCCGCCCCAGCTATACAGACGACGTCAGTCCGCCACGTGTCCGTTACTCTAGCCAACTGTAGCCGGGCTTCACAGGAGTGGCCTTTTGAAAATTTCACTTTGATTAGCTGATCTGTGGAAAGAGCTCTAAACAGGATTCATCCACCACCCCCCCGATACACACACACTGCAAACAAATGCAGATGGCAAATCAAGGCGATTTTGGACATGAATGAAACGAAAATGAAAAATGGCACCTTTCCCTTGTCTAATCGCAAGCTTGAAGGTTCTGGCTGAGATGCCAGACATTTTATCACACGCCTACTGTGTTTATTTGCTGTTTCTCCTCTTTTTGCCATTAAATATGTACATGGAATATCTGGGTTTTAAATATTGTGATCTGCTAATTGGAAATCCTCTATAAATGATGACAAGCTAGAAACTAATTTCATATTTAGTGATATAATCTCATGTGTACATTCTGTGTGATTTGTCTAATAAATTGGGTGCGATCAGGTAATTAAAATTTATTGCGCTCAAAATGAATGCATATTTGCATAGCACTGCTTGGAAAATCCAAATCCAGATCTCTGTGCTCATTCTCTGCTGTGGCAATCTGCAGATTCGAAAAGTGTCTGGACAAACAGATGGTAATCCTTCAGTATCCATCTATATTTCATCTCTCTTGCTCTCTCTTTCTCTCTCTCCCTCTTTGCTGCAGAGTTCTCTCCGAGAAATGTGCCATGTCTTCATTCTATTGCCAGCTCTATACGTGGAGTTCTCAAGAGCGCAATCAGCATGTATGCCTCCAAGTCCTTTGAGGAATTTCAAATGAAACCGTGGAGAAAATTTACCATCGTTTGGCTGCCATTATTTCACAATAACAAAACACAGCATATCAGAGACCGCTGTTTATGAATCATAAATCATATGAGCGTACATATTTTCATGACCAAGGTAAAAATCTGTGATACACAACCCAGCATACTTTTTTTTCTCAGCTGGATTTAAGATCAGTGTTGGGTATGTTGCAACTGGGATTTAGCTAAGGAGGGGTAAATGATGTTTATTGCCCGTCCCCACTTTAAACTTATCGACAAGTGCATTGCAGCAGTCCAGAATACATTTAACTTAACAGATGATCATCCTTGCTTTCATCTCCAAAGCCGTAAACACTAAATTGATTGTTACAGAGGGAACACTCATCTATGCTGGTTGTCAGAGCCCCAAGGATAAAGTAATAGTATGAGAAAAGGTTGCAAAGAGTACTTGATAAAAGAAGCCTTAGACAGCCACCATATCTGTCCCCCTATTTCTCACCCACTGTTGTTAGAGGACATGGGTGGATCAACATATCCAGCGTCGCCATCTTGTTTTCCCCTTTCCCTGGAATCTTTTTATGCTAAATGATTTGGATGCTATGCTGTGTGGTAAACACTATAAGTATAATTAGAATGAAAGTAAAGCTTACCCACAACTCAGAGCACCACCGCTTGGGATTCAGGGTTTATTCCATGGAGGGTCAAGCAGCGTTGGCCAACTCTGTGATCCCTTCTGATGGTCCAATAAATGGGGTGAAAAAAATCTCCCATCACAGATAGCCATCAAAAAATAAAACTTGGCTCTGGACCTTTTGGTGTATAAATCACACAGCACCAGAAGATTTTTTTGCTCTTGTACAAAATCAATTGCAGCTCGATAAGACCAACTCTCGATTGTGTACTAATGGCCATTGCAGACTTTGAAGAAATCAACAGGCCTTGTTGCCTCGGATGAAGATTTCCAACAGCAACTGGCTCTGTAACTGGGATAGAGTTTAAAGTGTTGTCTCAAATCCACTGATTCCCTATGCTGCGGGAAATTTGGTCGGCTTCCATGGACCCAAACTCCCCTGAAAACTTCCTCAAGCTTTTCACAACTTTTTTTTCAACTGATGTAAATCCCCACTCCGATTTCCATGCGTCTGAGAAATCTCTCTCGCCCCCTTCCCCCTATCGCTTGTTTTTTTTGGTGTGGGGTGGGGGATAACAAACTGAATAGCTGGAACAACGTGTTATATATTTTATGATTGACTCATCTCTCCATTCATATTGCTGACAGTTTCAAGAGCCAGACGTGCATTTTCAGTTTCTGGAAAACACTTTAGTGCGACTTTGGAAGTGTGTAGGGAGGTGAGTGTTCCTCTTGTCATGATACCTGAAGCATCAGAGGGAGCGCATGGCACTCAACACCTGCACCTAAGGCTATTTTTATGTCCAGCTTTATGGTCAATACCTAATTCAGCACTACGTCACTCAGGAGGACCCATTTTATTTATTTTTCTTTTTCTAAGTGAGTGATGTGTTACAATGACTTTCTCCTAAACTGATATAAAATACCTCCTAATTATATTGTACTTAGATTAATATACTGTATTAAGGTAACACTTAAAATCGCCTATTCATATGAAGTGTATACATTATGGTCTAGCTTCCTGTCTCCATTTACAGTATAAACACATGTGTATTACCACAGTAATGAAAGTCTTAAAACACAGCAACAAATATACATTGGTAGAGTATGTGACAAAGAAGGTTTTAAGATACCAAGATATCTACACATTGAATGCTACAGTATGATATGGAATCTGGTCTTCTGAATAACTTCTTTTTGTCTTATTTTAAGCTCTCAGAGCTAACAGCTAGGCAACCACCTGCACACACTTCCTGTTGGGTTTCAGGAAGTGCCACAGACCAGACGAGTCAAGCGTTAGCAGATGGATGTGGCGTCACGTGCAGTGACTATGAGACACATGGCTACAAAGTGTCAACTGATGCTTATACTCTCAGGTAGATATGAGCAGCTTAGTTTTTCATTCAGCCACATGGCCAGCTGTTGCCAAGCTAGTTAGCTTCAGCCATCTCCTTTTTCCTCATAGCTAGAGGTGCTCTAAGCAATGTTTAAGCAATTTCTCCACAAGCTGCCTGTGCCCTGAATGCGATGTAAAAAAACAAACAAAAATAAAACGCAATCTCTATGGACAGCCCAGGCTCCAAAAAACAGCAACAAAAACAACTTGGTCCAACTTGGACCATAAAAAAATAACGATTTGTTCCAGCAAATCATATGCTTTTATAGAGTTTCAATTGCATGGGAGGGAGGGGAAGGGAGTAGCGAGCTAGCTCTGTTTTGTTTGAATGTTAACAGAAGTGATGTTGTCCAACATCGCTTAGAGTGTCTATAATCAAAAATGTCCTCACAAAACAATTGTCAGCCAGACCAATTTTTGTCTCAAATTGTGATATTTGTTTCTATAATATTTGTATTCAGTAAGGGGGTAATTATTTTACAACAGTAAGTGGCCTTGCTATTCCCACAGGATGCAACACAATATTATCATGTTTCCCTGACTTGCCTTCTCAGGATGGTTTTCTATCATGTTCCCTTGATAGAACGAATCATCCCATCCCATAAATACATTAGATTGCGGCCATTGGGGATTAATCTTTATAGCTGTCACTACTCAGGTACCGTGACAAAGTGTGTAATGCGCCTACAGTATACAGTAATGCAAGAGCCCCAATACCTTTAGAAATGACCTAACAATTACAGCCATTTAGATCTGTCTGCTCTGCTCTCAGTAGAAGTAGATCTCTGTAGATACTGTAGGTCACTCTTAAAATGGACGATGGCCCCTTCAGTTTGAGCTGATCAGTCTGATCTACAGTACTGTAACGCTACTTAGAAGTAGATGTATCCTAAATTACAGCATTACACATCTTTATACTGTAAGTATAAAATTATTGTTCTTGAAATTGTCATTGTTCGTGTACAAAAATCAAGCATATCTCAGACATTGGCATTTCTTTTTTTCATAGAAGGTAATACAACTTTGGGACACTGGGTATTTTACAATACAAGAACAGTTGTGTTAGTCAGTGAAAGCAATTTACCATTCACAGCTGTTCAAAAACAGGAAGCAATAAAGAGAGCTGAGAACATTTTATTCTTGATTCGTTTTGATACATTTTTCCTTTGATGAAGTTCCCTCTCCTGTTGGTTCTAAATGTCATACCTTGAACACTTCTGCATTTTTTCCCAGCTCCATGAACACTGTAACCAGTAAGATAGAGTACAGCACAGCATACAGCTTGACCACTCAGATCTTCTTTCAGTTGTTTTATACTCATTACACCTACATACAGTGTACTGTGAATGAATGTGTGTGTGTGTGTGTGTGTGAGAGAGAGAGAGAGAGAGAGAATGAGAAAGGCCTAGTGTGTGCAATGCAAAATTTTGTCTAACAGTGCTTACCTCTCCTATAGTCCCAGAGTTTATCACCTAAGTACTCAAGTTATCCTTACAGACTTAAAGTCTTAAGAAGTAATGAGGGCATTAACATGGCACCTAGACATTTTGGATCTAAGCGATAATATACTGAGCTGCTTCTGGCTGTAGTGGCTGTGGCTCAACTTATATTTCAGATTAAATGCATCCTAAAAATGCATCATGGATCAGTCTACGCAAGAAAAACCTTGATGTTTAAATTTGGATTTGGTTTCTTCTGATGTATGAATGTAGATATACATGTCTATAGATTTTCTCTGTTGTTTATGCCAACAACAACAACAATACCAACAACAACAACATGGAGTGAATTATTACACACCCATATTTGCCAAAGTGCACAACCCTGTTGCACATACATCTCCCCCCATCTGACTTGTCAGTTGTCCTCTATGACCCACACATTGTTCATAAAGTCTCTGAAGTGCTGGGGGAAGTTGTCGCTGCATGGCTGTCAAGAGCATTCAACGCAGTCTCCCCACCAGATACTGCTGCAATTGAATGTGAACACGTTCGGTTCACCCCCACGGAGCTATGGACCAGCTGGAGGAGTCAACTGGAGTTCAGACAGCGAGGCGCCATAAGGTGCGGGATGTCAAGATGGCCCTCGGGAGTCTGGCGGTGCTAGTGCGGTGTTAGTAGGTAGTGTTGGTGGTGAAGCACGGCCACTGCAAAGTATAGGGGGCATTGGTATTGTGACCCAGTGCGCTGCCTGAGACAGTGGCCCATGGTCAGGGAGAGAAAGCAGGACGCTGGTTCTGGTCACTGTCGAGCTGCTGGGGGCCCGATGGGTGCTCATCCTCTGGCATCGCTGCCTGGCGCTGAAGTCCGGAGGCTGCTGTCATCGCTGCTCATCGCTGCTCATCGACTGCCCACAGGTCAGCTGTTATCGGGAGTCACTGTACTGAAAAGACCGGCACTGCTCCTCTTCACACAGATGTCAGAACAGAGCATCTGCGTTGGCGTGGAGACGCACCGCCTAGCGATGCCTCTGGCAGTGACCGCAATGGAGATTGATGGGGTGGGCCCGCCAGACTGGTGGCTGCACAGTATAGCAGCTCTATTCAGTCTATCAACAAAACCTCGGTGACAGTGGCCACGACATGGGGGCTTCTCTGGAGTGGACAGCGATGTCACAGTACTAGTACATGGCATAAGGTGACCAGATGTCCGAGACCAAAACCGGGGACATAATCCCAAAAATGTGGAAAAAATTTTTCAGTTTGACTATCAATCCGATTAAAATACTGTAGTTTTATCTTCAAAAAACGGGGAGATACTGTAGGTAGTTTTTCTGTATTTTCCCAGGGACAGGCAACCAAAAAACGGAGACTGTCCCCTGAAACTGGGGACGTCTGGTCACCCTAACATGGCACCCCCTCTGGCTTCTACACAGTCTGAGACGATCTCTGCCACCTCACCGGAGCAGGTGACAGTGCAGCAGCAGCATGCAGGCTCAGTCTCTGCCCATGGAGGTGGAGTCTCTTGCCAGTGGCGTGCAGTGGCACGACTTCAGCAGCCAGAAGGAGCTTATCACCGGACACATCCACCACACAGCCCCTAAGCTAACCGTGCAGATCCGGGCCTGGATGGCAGTCAGGCTGGACAGATGGTGGACCGCTTGGCCAAAGATCGTCACCTACAGTACAGCTTCTTTTGCAGTCCTTTTTTAATGTCATGAAGGCTCTCAGAATACTGCCCTTTGGTTATGCCCCCACCCTGCTGCAGCTTATTGTGTTTTTCCATCTCTCGTTTAAGAGCTAAGGATAGCGAAGTGGGCAACGTGTCGGCTTCTCTTCAGCTTTTCTGCCGTTTATTTCAGGAACACAGTTAATTATGACAAATACGCTGACAGACAGGATTGCACACGGTCAATTACGCATATCACACAGACTCAAAAGGATAACAGAAATACACGCTAACATTACCAGCAGCCAGAGAGCGCACTCTAAAAAGGAACACTAGAAACAGAATGAATCATTGACATTCTCACAGGCACACATGCACAGCAGCATGGGGTGAACTATTGCACACACGCACAACATGTTTGGAATTGCATAACCCCATCGCATTTTACAATGTGAATGTATGGATGAGTGCATCTGTATGTGTGAAATATATTATATGTGTGTGATACTGTACAGTATATATGCTCTTACATTCACCAGACATGTGAAATTTATACTCCAAAGTTCTTTTGGAATCTTTCTTTTCTGTCGGTTCCCGTGGATGGGGTACCTTTATTAACAAAGCCCTTTCACATGCAAAGCTAAGGTCACTTAATTATTTGACCACTGAAATCTTTGAAGCTGCTCGAAAGCTGCTAGGAGCCCGGTGGATAATGAGCGCATTAGGACATGGAGTGTTAGGAGGTCTCATCTTGAAGTGCAGCTCACATTTCCTCATGAGGCAATTTATTTTCAGGTAATTAAGTCACAGGTTGGACCAAGTTGGGGGCGGACGTGTAGACATCGAGAGGAGTGTGTGTGTGTGTGTGTGTGTCGGGGGGGGGGGTTGTTGTATGGGGTGAGAGGAAAATGAGAAGAGGAAGAGAGAGAGAGAGAGAGAGAGAAATGGCAACACATTTGCCGGCCCTCCCTGACCCAAAGTGGATGTTTTTGTCTTTCGGACAAATTAAGCCCTCATTACGAGAGGAGATGTGAGGCCGGCCTGGCCCTGCATATAGCCCTTGTTCAGCCACAATAAATAGTCCTGGCCTTCACCGCATTCATCATATTGATTTCTCTTTAATGATATGCACAAGAAAGTAATTTCCATGTCGGCACATTGTCAGGGTGACTAATCAGATTTTCAGCGAGACGACTAATTCTACACCTCAAGGAAACAGCTTGCGCTAAGGACTCTGTATGTCTGAGCAACACGAGAGAGGCTGTATGGAGCCTGGACTGCTTCATAGAGATTCCAGCCATGGGCAGGAATACTAATAAGATAAGGTATTTCATCCTTTTCGTCCGGGTATTCTTTCTTGGATTTCTCGATGGTGTATTGTTGGGCAGGTTTTGAGAATTTCTGGTAGCAACAGCGAATGTGATGGCATAAAGGTGCAATCCGAAGTTACCACTTGATCAAAGCAAGTTCAACTTCTTCCAGAATTCCCAGAATTCCCTTTAAGGCCACCTTCGCTCCACTTTACCGGAGCTGTAAACACAGACCTCAGTGTTGTCCCTCTTGCGGCTATGACCGCACCCCAGAGAGTGACTCCCAGTCAGCCAGCTAAACTGGGCACAGTAGGCGCTTGGAGACGTTCTGTGAGTGACAGATTGATTGCAGTCAGTAGTACCCTTCTAGCTGAGACTCTAGCGAGATCCCCATGGTGGCTAATTAAGACAAAGCTAACAGTTACACAGAATATTCCTTCTGGAAATAACATGACTGCGCTTCCTGGTGCTGTGCAGCTTGTTTGGAGGTGTTGTGTATAAAAAACCTGTATCATGGGTGGTCTCCTGCCCTCCCCTCCTCCCCGCTGTCTACATTTAGCATCTCTGCCTGAGCAACCATGTGAATGGATTTGTGTACATAAGAGCGCTAACTTCTTCTTTAATTGCTGTGCATTTCCATGTCCTTGTTTGTTTGTTAAGAATGAATGTGTGAGTAGCTGGGTGGAGGGGCTGCATTGCATTTGTCTCACGTTTCTTGCTCCCACCTGCACGGCACTGTGAGGGATTATTATGGGCCCTCGGTGAAACGAGACGAGCCCTGCTCCTCATTATCACCATAAACACATTGATTTTAGCCTCTAGTTCCAGAGCCCAGATCACATCTCTAAGCTTCTCTCACTGAAGGAAGGGTAGGGTTTGCTCGGTCAAGAAAGAAAGTTGCATTCCCCAAACCCACATTCCACAACCAGCATTTAAGTTGAATTACAGGATTTTAGGGTGTTTTTTGTGTATGAGTATGGCTGAGATGCAGGGTAAGATAGAAAAAAGTGAGACAGGGCATCTGCTAACATGAAATAAAGTATTATTATATAAACTAATTAATCTGCACTTACTGTATTTGGTGAGCTTGTTATTTTTTATTTGTCAGCCTATGAAAGTATTTCAGCCTTGTTATGTTTATGTGTAGAGTGTGTGCTATTTTGACAAGCTCTGCCATCAGTTTTTTTTATGATTAGTACCATCCGGTTTGCTCATCATTAAGTTAATTAGGTTTTTAGTCTTTTAAGTACTCATTGACAACAGGCATTATGTGCTAACCTATACGTCACTTCGGACAGGTTTGAATCAATACCTTTGTCAAATCAATGCTGCTGATAGCTCCTCAGAGGATGTGGAAAAATAAAACAAATGTCATTTTTCGGCCAGTTACATAACTCATGCATATCTGAGAGCGGTTAAGCGAAATCTTAATATTAAATCAATGTTTCAGCATAAAGGCGGAATGCTAATGAGAATTGGCTCATTACTATTTTATGATGGGCTGCCATTTGAGAAATGTCAGTCAGTCAGCCTCCCCGAAAAAGAAAAAAAACAAAACAAAGTGTACCCACAACAAAATCGATGGCTGTCGTTACGCGTCTAAATGTTTCATTACTGTAAATACAGCAGGGCCGGTATAGATTGAGGGCAGGCGAAAGGGCTATGTGCGGTCCGGCCCAGGGGAAGGACCGCAATAAAAGCACATTGATCCCCCTGAACTCCATAATATACAGCCAGTGCTGCAGCAAAACCTCAGCTCCAGCCCTTTGGGCCCCCCTCTCCCCCCTGAGGACCGGGCCAGGGACTGACCTCTGAGGCTGGCCTGCTGAGACCCGCAGTGAGGGAGGAGGAGGAGGCAGCGATCGTCTTACGATCACTGCACGGTGCGATTAAAATGAGCTCTTATAACGTTACCGCTGTACTCCAGCAGGGAGCCAGTCTGGAGAGACTGGGTGGAGGCGTCATTCTGTGAGTGTCAGGATGCTGATTCCTGTGACGCGCATGATTGTGTGTGCTTTCATAAGAACGTGCTTTATTGTAGCTCTTACATTCTGACTGCGTTTAATTCTAGTTGTTTGACTTTTTTTAAAAAAAAATCATGTTTAAAAACTCTTTGAACATCTTAGTTTTTCTCAGACTGCCAGAGACACCAGCAGAGGTCACTGTACCCAAAAGACTTGGGTGCTTCCTTTCTCTTTTCCCTCTATCAGACAGACAGACACCCACTTCCCACCTTCCCATATATCAACTAATGCACATGCAGACCCCAAAGCGCAATGCACAAGAGAACTTAGAAGTGAGTGAGACAGAGCTGACTGTGACCCTGCCTCTCGTTGCAGCAAGTTGGCAGCTAATGATGCCACTGATGAATTGTAAAGCAAGTGGGAATGATCTCTTTCTATGCCTGTATCACCCGGCATATCAATGTTGTCACAAATAAATGCACACAAAGTGTGACTGTGAGGATATATTGAGCGTGAGTGTCAAAGTGTTTCTTTCCTCAATTCCGTCTTTTGTCCACAGAGTTGATGTTGCGTTTAGGCACTCTTGGCATTTGGTGCAAAACAATTCTGCATAATTGACACATTTCACTACATCTTATAGCCTTTGCCTCTTACAATTACAGAGATCATCAGAAAAAAAAAAAGAAATCTAAAAAAATGTCTAGTCTCTAAGGCTGTTATTTTACTGGCGGCATGTGTGTCGCTGTGTTGCTCATGATTACCTGAATGAACTGAACTGCCCATAAATTGGGTAAAAGCCATTCTTCACCAGCCCTGGACATTTCAGGGCCATCCACAGTCACACCAGGCCACCAGTGCAGCCGCCGTAAAGGTCCTAGAGGGAGATGTGCTCAGGCCAGGCATCTAACCCCGGCTATACCGTGGTGCACAATGAACACATAATAACCCAGAAATAGACGACTACTATCTAGCCACTTAAGGAAAGCACAAACCACATAAAAGAGCCTGTAATGTGTTAATAAGCTGGTCTGTTACCCTTTCAATCATATCCTCCATTAAAATACCGTGGTTTCTTATCACCCTCTTAACAGACCTCATTCAAAAAGATTCCGTCTGTATGAATACTTTGAATTGTGGTTACAAGTCAAATGCATTAAATCAAAGGCAACATATCTACAGTTTTGAAGATTAAGTACTGAATGCATTTCACTGATGTTTTCTTTTACTCCCAGAAACAATACCAACTTACAGCATGTTTTATTTTGTCAAAGAAACCGTAATAAGCAATTACACGTACAGCTGCCAACACAGAGTTCCAATTAAAAGAGAGTTTTGCTTTAAAAAAAAATACTCATGAAAGACATGGAAAGTAATAAGAATGTTTGTTTTCTGCTTGCAACAACCTTAAAAAAAATATTTCATAACTTTCATTTTTAGGTCCTCCTCTCTCACAGAGCCCAGCCCACCCCTCTGCTCGTCAGACAAGCCTCCATCCACACTCTGCGTTGTGCATGTGTGTCGGCCTGAACCCAACTGCAATTCCTTGAAATACACAAATTCATTACAGCCTGCGGCATAAACAATTATCAATCGTCCCTAATCCTGTGTTACGCCAAAGGAGAGAGAGAGAACGGAATGAGAGTGGCTTTTGCATTTAAGTGGTGCTACTTTTGTGACTAATGCACTTTACTTGGCATACACAGCTGAACATTGCTGTACAGCAAATTGTTTCATGTTTAATTCCATTACATGCTGTTGAACATTCACTCAAATATCAATTTACAGAGCATTACACTTCCCATGATTTCCGGTGTCCGAAAGCTCACCCATCTTCTAAAGAGCTTTGACCCTATATGAGCATTGAAAGTCTGCACGTATACAGTAGTACATACTGTTCACAGCTTCATCCAACCCCAAGCTCCAAAACAGCTTATTATTATGCTGCGACAACAGTGTTTTACTCTAAAAATGAACTCAAAGAGATATGATGCAATAGGTTCTCCATTTCCTGAGCTCTATTTCACAGCACAGTTCTTCATTGATAGGGTCAGAGCTTAGCCACCAGTAAGATTGGATGCTTTCTCTCCGAAATTAGACAATTTAATGTAAAATGCATTGAGGACTAGGCCTAAATATAGCCTACTGTAGTGATTGTGAGACGCTTGATTGAATTGTGTCAGGGACATAATGACTGCCCATCAAAATTACACGCAATAGATGGGTAGCAATCAAAGTCAGTGCGCAAAAGATCCACGTTTTTTCCAATGCAAAAGATTGTGATTAGGTTTCAGGAAATGGATCCATACAACTACATAAATTCTAATCAAACGACCTAGTAATTTTAGATTATTTGCAGGCACTTGATAAACTCAGCCTTAGTTGTAATGTCAATTAGATTTCAAGTGAATGACAACACTAGGTGACCTTGAGATCTATGTGAAAAACTGCAAGAATTCTCCTTCAAGTAGTATCTCCTTTGCTGAAAAAGTCAACACAAAGTACAAATGTGATGCTGCCATTACAGAGTTGCCCTGGTAGTAATTTAAACTAGGATACTGTTCATTGTTTTTTTGCTGAAGAGTAGGTAATACATGTATTTAAATTTATTTTTAGGTATATATTTTTTGGGCTTTTATGCCATTAATTCAACGGGACAGTAGAGAGAGACAGGAAGTGAGTGGGAGAGAGAGTTGGGGTGGGATCCGGAAAGGACCACGGGGCGGGAATCGAACCTGGGTCACCGGCATGCGGTGCCCCAGCCTGTTGCGCCACGCCTGGGACCAAGAGTAGGTAATTTGAAGTAATTCTCGATGGCACTGCAAAGTGCCACATAAGACAGATACTATAGCAGATTGAGGTAATGACAATTATTAACACTGCAACAGTTTATTCTGAAAATAGAGTCCACACTTTGCTCCCTTGTATGTTAATCTCTGCTGTCAATCTCATGAGGGAACAGAATGTTCAAAGCTAAGTTGTTCAAAGGCCCGTGTCCCGCGTTTGCATGAGACCTCAGGCTACGCTCTTTTTTACAGGAAAAGCCCTGTAGACGTGTTTTGGAAGCAAACAATTGTTTAGAAGCACAGTCGTGCTTTTGATAATGACTCTGAGCATTGTTTCAGTGGTTTGAAACCAATTTCACCAGATTTCTTGAGGGACAATGTAATTCACACACGCACACACACACACACACACACACACACACTGTAGTCTACAAGTCTTAACTCCCATACTTCAAATATGTTTTGAAAATGTATCGCTGAGCCACTGAGCTTCGGTATCCTACCTTATAAAATAATTGTCATAATGTACTTGATTGACTTTACTAATCTTACTAGTGCACAGTCATTTATGCCAAAACCCTCCAGAACACTGTTAACCATTACCTTGTAATATTACATTACGTAGCAATAGTCTCCACTAAAGTCTGAAACACCTAGCCACCTTAAAACGACGTCAAGTCAACAAAGTCTTGCTAATCACCAACTGATTACGATGCTAATGAACACCAGAGTCCTCAGTTGTCACCACTGACTAGAAGTGTCATTTGAGGTGTTAGGACACAAATTATCTCTCCAGATATAGCCTATACGTCTGTATGTTTATATCTAGAAATGTAAAGAAACTTGATAAAACAACTGTTTGTACCATCAGTGTCTTGTTTTCCTCTTATTGAGAAACTCTGAACCAGCATATCATTCAGTCCTTACTAGTTGATTATCGCATGGGAACTGCTATTACGATTACTTCACAATAATCACTGAATCAACTAGAAAAACACTCAGAGAGAGCAGACCTACGCTTGCATTGTTCGTCCTAGGTTGTCATACATTTGAACATAAACTATTCAGATCGCCACCACCTGGCCATACCATGCCATTACACCACTAAGCAAAATACATAAACGCCTCTGGAATCCCGACGGTGATGCAGATCACTCCCACAATTTAATTGTTTCTTCCTTGGGTCATTGCTGACCTTAACTGAACATTTAATCGAAATCCATCCATGACTTTTTGAGTCATCTTGCTAACAAACAGACAGACAAACAAACAAACAAAAACAAACAAACAAACAAACAAACTATTTGCACTGAACTGCATGCTAGGTCACAGACCCATTTGTTTTATGCCTGTAGTGACAATTTAGACACAGAAAGAATCTAAAAATAGGACCCAGGTTGTACGCTCGATGGTGTTTTGAGCCCCCAACATCGGCTTCCAGGCAGCGCTACCACTGTTGACTTAAAGGCACTTAATTCTACCCCTAACCTTAACCCATGCCTAACCCTTGCGCCTTCCAGGCAGCGCTGCCTTGAAGACAACGTTGGGGGCACAAAACACCAAGAAACCAGGTTGTACCATAGGCCTACCAGAGTTCTCATTTAAATATTTATTTCAGTTATGTGGCTGTTGTTCTATGAATCTCTGCTGTCATCCATTTGTGTTGATCTGGTTCTTGTTATAATGTGGCATTCTCTGGTTGTGACATCACAGCAATTATCCTATTCACATTTGATGGGCCAATTCAAAGACCTGTGAGGAGAGCGCGTAGTGAAGCATACCCCGTGATGACTGGACTCACTAATTTACATTCAACTGATGTTGCATGTCTTTATTTCCATACACAAGTCAATGTTGAGGGTACAACAACCTTCACACCCAAGCAGGCACACACATATGCAAATCGCAAGATTGCTGCACCATGAAAAACCGAACGCCGAGGTGTGTTGCCAAGAGGAGGAAGATATATAGAAAGACAAATAGATGGAGAAGGAAGAAAAGGGGGAGGGAGATGGAGAAAGCGAGAGAGAGAGAGAGAGAGAGAGAGAGAGAGAATCAAAGCATACGCATAATTGTCCCCCCCTTTAACCTTCCTTCGGGCATGATTTCTCTTCTATGAAGCCCATAGGGCAATTGCTTAGTGCTTAATTTGAGGGACATCGCAAGCAAACGATTCTACTTGGTAGGTTTGTGCGAGTGTTGCTCAACCTCAGGGTGTTTGTTTGTTTTACATGCGTATTGTTTTGCCTGTTTTTTCATCTCTGAGTGTGTCTGTGTTGCTTGTGCTCAGTTTTCAGCTATTCCTGCTGTTGTTTTTTTTGTTTGTTTGTTTATTTATTTATTTATTTATTTTTCCATTTTATATTCCCGTGCATAATGCAGGCAGCTTTACTAACAATTACAACGATTAAGATATCAACATGTAAATGGAGGAACTGAGGTCTTCCCCACCAATAAGAGGTCTGTGAGTAGAAATCAGTGTGGAGCGGATGGACTTTTTAATTAGTGGCTTTGTACCCTTGCCAGAACAACAGATTGGCTGGATGGTCTTTTCATGTCACAAGGTAGCCATAGAAACGAGGGAGGATGAGAGGAATGTGAACATCAGGCCTTGTGCAGTGCGAACCAAAGGGAAGGTAAGGCACTGCAGTGCCCCACGGGGACCCTTTACAACTTGGCTGGTGTACATGAATAGCACAGGTGGCTCACTGGAGGAAAAAAAAAAATACTCAGTGATCACTCTAACTAGAGTTGACTTAATGGTAGGCTCCATGTAGGCATGCCATAATGTTCTATCAGTGTGCGCATTTAGAGGCAATCTTAAGTCATCCGTAAATATTTATGGCATGTCTTGATGTGAATGCAGTGCATTTGCTACAGTACATGAGGATGCCTTCAAAATACACACTTGGCTCAAATGGGGCTTTTCTATTGCATGATATCAGCTCAACTCAACTCGCCTCGATTTTGGCACCTTGTTGTTTTCCACTGCAACAAAGTACCCCCATAAGCAAGCCGATTGTCATAGCAACCCTGAAGAAAACAACTGTAACGTCATTAACATCACCGTTTGCTATTGCTTCAGCTCGCTTGGAACTTCAATGGAGGCATACCAAAAATAGTACCAGGTACCAGCTTTTGCTAATGGAAAACCAAAAAAAGCGAGTAGACTCGAGTTGAACTGATACCATGTAGTTGAAAAGCCCCATGAGTGTGCATTTATTTTGCCCAAGTATTTCTGATTAGGCATCAAAAATGGCCTACTATTACTTTGCAATACAAGAAATATCACCATTCTATTTATTTAAGTTGTTATTACAATGTAAATACATGTGTATTACTGTCTTGTAATAAAATCTATAAAATACGAAATAGTGCAGCAAAATTAGCAAGTTCTTGCCTACTCATAGCCTGGTCCTACCATACTCTCGTACATTCATAATGCATAGAGAGTCTGGCCACTTTCCATTGCCAAGCGTGAACTTCCTTGCCCAGAGCCACTCAGATCTGCCATAACCAATCGCTAACGTTTGGTCGTGACGAGACATGCTAAAACTAGCGCACAACCTCAACGTCATAGTTCTCAGCTACTCCCTCTGTTTGCTGATTGGACCTGCGCATTTTTGGCTTGAGAAAACCCGCGAATATACCACAGACCCAGACTGTCTGTACATTATGAATGTACGAGAGTATCTTAGGACCAGGCTATGTTACTCCTGCCAGGAATTAGTGTATGTGTATTTCATATTCTGGGCACATTTTGGCAAGAAAGCATACATAGCTCTTGGGACTCGTTTTGGTAACACTTTACTTGAAGGTATCTATATAGGAGTGACTTAAACACTAAAATGAGCACATGACCCCTAACCCTAACCCTAACTTGTCATGACAAAAACTGAATGACACTTAATGACATAAGCATTATGTCATAAATGTTTATGACTTGTTTATAATGTTCATGACACATTCATGACAGTGTCATGTCACTCTTGTATAGTTACCTTCAAGTAAAGTGTGACCGTTTTTTTGTTGTTGTATTTTTTCATGCATTTCTTCTTTGTGCTTTTGTGAAAATGCAGAACAGCTAGCAACGGTACAACGGTATCCGCTATATACAGCAGCTTTCATTTCCAGGAAATTTAAAGTTGTCTTTTTCGAGCCCGCTACCACATTGACATACTGCTGGCTTGGTTGGTTTTGACTAATCTTTCATCCGCCAAAATGACATTTCAGGGATCCACTCTCTCCCCCAGCTTTCCGTCCAATCCTCAGCATTGTGTAAATATCTCTTTAAAATAAATAAACAAATCAATAAATAAAAACCTTCCCAGCATCCTGCCGTCAGGCCGCCGCAGCAGCTCCAAAAATCCAATCACGGCCCCGGCCCGCCTGCCTATGCAGCACGCGCCAGCTGGGACTCACAAACACAGTTCACCCGTCACACAATGGCATCCGCGGGCTGGTGCCAGTCTTGCCCGCCGACTCGCGCGGAAAAAGTGTGCCCACGCGAGAGGCCGTCGGGGCCCGCGTGCCCCCCCCCCACTCCTGCAGGGGACACCGAAGGCCCCTCTGCCTTTTCAATTCCGAACTCATCGACTGCCCGGGGCGGGCGCCTATCAGCCGTGGCACCATCCGTTTCCCTAACCCGCCCGCCATTCCCGTCCTCCTGGCGCCAGCACTCTTATTTGAATACAATAGACGGGGCTCTCATCTGCCCCAGCTGGGTAACTTATTGTCTCGCTCTCCTCCGCACAGAAATAAGAGGCTTCATGACGGAGAGCAGCTCATGACTGGAAGAAAGAAAAGAGAGAAATGAAGGGAAAGAGGGGGGTGGGGGGGGGGGGACTTTCCAAGGGAAGGAATGGCACGGCGGAGATACTGCAGCTCACTTTAATGTGGAATAAATTAGCGGCGGTAGAGTTTGGGGGCTCAGAGAAGAAGGCAGTGAGAGTGTGTGCGAATGGCCCCTGCCATTTTAACTCCGACAGGACAGGAGCCCCCCAAGCTGTCTCTGAGGCAAATTATGGCACAACACTGGAAGGGCCTCCACCCAGACACGAGGCTTCGAGTTGTGCTTGTTTTTCCTCCCTGTCAAGTGGGTGACATAAGAAGGCCATTCATTTTTGATGCATGTTGCATGGAGAGCAGAATATCCACAGCACAAAACAGCGAGTTTCGGTTCTGTGAACGACAATCACAAGCAAACGTCTGCCACTCTAAGCGTAGGCTGGTGAACACATTCATTTTTTTTTTTTTTTTAGTGAGTTTTCAAGAGTTTAATATTCTTTTTTTTTTGTATTGTAGTTTTCATCCATCAAAATGCCATTATGAAAACATGGCTATGGTTTCAGTGTATAAACTACATGTAGTTCTGGACTACTTTTTTGGAAGGGGCGTGGGGATTCAGGTGTGACCTGGTTTATTGAGTGTGGTGGCATTGATGGGTTTTCATCACTTCCAAAACCACCCTGCCCACACAGTAGTCTCATACAGCCCTCTCTGAAGACTCAGGAAGGCAGGCAGAGAATAAGTAAACAAGCCGAGGTGACTAAGAGCTGTGAGGAGAAAGAACTGTCTCCTCTTGTCTGTAAGTGCTACTTTATAGATTTATTTGCTAACACCTTACATCAAATGTATGTTGTTACATTGTAAAAAAAATGTGAGCGAAGAGGTAACACTCAAACCAGCAACACTTAATAACAGGTATTCACAAAGGATGATTAACACATAAAGTTGTAGTTTCCTAAATGTCTCATAATCATATAATCACTCATGAAGAGTTAAGATGTTATATTACCAACACCTGAATGTATAGAAAAAAAACCACTACCAAAAGTTAGTAAAGCATAATAAGCATCATAAAAAGATTTATAGATACTGTATTTATGAAGTTCTCAGAATGCATTATAGTGCCAGATTTAAGTTACTGTAGCATGGTGTTAAGTAGGGTTATGATGTGTTATGTTGTGTTGTCACTCAACGCCTGAAACTGTCAAGTTCTTTCTGGCAAATTATTTATTTAGTTAGCGGAAGCCAGGAAACGGTAGGCAATTCATTGCTTAAGACACATTGGGTTAAGTTTCTTTAATCCGCTTTGTGTTGGGGTCCGATTCGCCCTATCGGTACTTATTTTCCTGATAATGACCAGCGTTCTATACATTATCCCTTACATAATACTCTGTTATGTACAGTCATAGCCCTGCACAACTCTAGGATGAGTGCTGTAGCATATTGATCTCAAAAGAGCAATTTAATCACCAGTGCCATATTAAGAAGTGAAATAAGCTACTTTATGTATTTGAATACTTCAACCTATACGTTGTTACACTTTAAGAGGGCAGTAATTACTAAGTATAAATAGTTAGATGGACTTATGTAAATGATAATCAATATTTGCTATAATTCTATGGATGTTCTTATAATGATGTATGAATGCAGCTGTCTATTTTGGTGCATACTGCACAGTAGTTATGTATAAAGTTAACTATTGAAATATGGCCCACTATCAGTCGACTGTGATGACACATGTAAACAGGGCGGGCCATAAACGCTCTACAATATTTTCTATTAATCAGGCAGATGTCAAAGCCTTTCATGCTAAATCAGAGCGGTGGCATCCTGACAGCCTGCTTCATTTGGGTTATTCGGAGTTGGAGCGGCATGCCACAGGGCTCCTCCTAGGTCAGCCAGATTGGCAGCCATGATGCTTTTTAAGCAAGTGCTGACCCAAGCGCGATGCCCGGTGCCAGGGCGGTATGGACGACTCGACTCTGCTGAGGGGGACGGAGTCTCCCTTTCATGGCCCTCCTGAGTGCTGCCTCCCCCCATTAGCTGGCTGTCAAAGGCAGACAAACCTGTCCTAGTGTCCGGGCAGCTGGCTGGGGCTGGGAGCCCCTCAATCACCCTTGATGCGTCCCACTGCTAAGCGTAAGTGGACCCGCCACTGTGCTGCTGCGTGCGTGTATGTGTGCCAGGGTGGCACAACCAAGGGCATTACCGATGGCGCGTGCCTTGTGGGCAATTTGTTCCCGTAGTGTCGGACCACCCGCAGGCTCCGTGCTGAGGTGTCACTTTGCCTAAAGCCGCGCGGCTGATTGGTGTTTCATGTACGAGGTTGACAAATAGGCTGCTTTTCTTCCAACCTTATTAACACAGAAAGGATGTGGAGCCTTCCAGATATGAACAACGTCATTTTGGTGGGGCGCATAGAAGCTGAGGTAATAAATCTATAATGAGCATCATTGTATGCACAGCGCTGACAGACCGAGCCGATAGATTGCCTAGTGAAATCCCTGCTGAAAAAACCAGCAAGAAACCAGCTTAGGCTGGTAGCTGGTTTTAGCTGGTTTTAGCTGGTCTTTGCCCAAAACACAGTTCTTATTGCTGGTCTTGCTGGTGTAGCTGGTTAGACCACCAGCTAGACATGCTGGCGTGACCATCTGAGGAAGCTGGTCGTGCTGGTGTGACCAGCCTGTCGTTTGGGATACAGCTGGTTTAAGATGGTCATGCTGGTGACCAGCCTGTCCAGCTTGACAAAGATGGTCAAGATGGTTTTCTAGAATGACCAACATAAGCTGGCGTGGCCAGTAAAAACCAGCAATGTAGACCAGCAACACCAACTAAAATGACCAGCTTAAGGTGGTACGACAATCAAAACCAGCTGAATTACCATCATAAGCTGGGTAAACCAGCTGAAGGTGTGTTTTCGCGAGAGTTTTGCTGGTCTAGCTGGTTAACCATCAAAGGGTGGTCAAACAAGCTGGTTAACAAGCTGGTCAACCAGCAAACCACCTTTAGCTGGTCAGGCTGGTTTTTTCAGCAGGGATGTGTGGTCAGTCTTAAAGAGCTTTAAAAATCTTTTTAAGATGCATTGTTTTGAATGCAAAAATATTCCTGCATTGCATAATGTGTATGCGTCACCGGGATTACATCCGGCAGAATAAAATGGATGAGATTAAAACCAGTATTTGGGAAATCATTCAGCACGGCAATTAGCACAGTAATAAAGATCTCAAGGCTCCATCTCTCTCTCTCTCTTTCTCTCTCTCTCTCTCTCAGTTCTTTACATGCTCATCTAAATATAGTGGCAGCGAGGCGTATGGGATTCGCAGTGCTGCCTGTACGGCTGGCTGAGAGCCACTGTTAATGCCAAATCGCTCGTCTGACCTTTCTCAGCCCTTGTTTTAGAGGGAGGTGTGCTCTCCCTGTCAATACTGGTTTTCATGGGCCACTTGTTCCAGCTATTTTTGTGTTAACCAGAATGAAAAAGACATTCTTCCCAGGGCTTTTAAGCGCCAGACATAAGATGAATAATCAACGCGTGATGGCAGATGGCGACACAGCAGAAGGTTCCCTTTGGTGTGTGTAATGGCTCTGTATCGATCCCCCCCTAGTTCTGAAGATGTTATATTAAGATAATGGTTCAGTAGAGGCGAACAGTTTTTGTTGAGAAGGTTTTCCCCCCTTTGATTATTGAGAGTAATGCTGTTTTTGAGTGTGGGTAACACAATCTGTAAGTGCTCCGCACACGCACACACACATACACACACACACACACACACACACACACACACACACACACACACACACACACACACACACACACACACACACACACACACACACACAAATCTGATGAGCGTTTGTGGTGGTTCATATGATGAATGTGGGTAATGCTCTGCCGCTCATAGAATAAAGTAGAAGCTATTTGGCTGACAACTAAAAGCACCTGCGTCTTCAGCCGTAGGTTATTTGAATCTCACATTTGTGTTGTGTATTGTGTCTGTGTTTATTTGTGTATTTCTGAGTGCCTGAGTGTCATTAGAGAATGGCGATGAGGAGAAGAGAGAGACAGAGAGAGAGAGAGAGAGAGAGAGAGAATAACAGGGGAAAACTACAGAGAGCCCTTTTGTGAAGGACCGATGTCATCGAGTTCGCGTGGCTTTGAGAGAGGCACCTGAAGCCGTCTCCTGGGCATCCGATCAGAGGGGTTAATACCTCTTTTAATCAACGGCAGCCATATCAGGCATTCCGTCGGCGTCCCGCTTCCCTCGCTAAGAGCGATGCTGCGTGGCAGACGCTTTGCATATCTGACCCGGCTGATCGATATGTTATTAAAGAACCGCCTCTCGGAGGCATGTCAATTAATTCCGTGCTGTCAGGCTCCACCAGTGTCTTTGTGCAGGACGCGTCGGCCCACTCCCGGGGCCGGCACCCTGTTAGGATGCAGCTCCACGAGGACGCGGGTGACCTCGGAGCATCCTGTGTTTCTCATCTCATTCCGAGCGGAAAAGATTAAGGAGCGGTGGCTTCGGGAATCTTGTCTGGGTCAAGTGAAAGCTTGGAGGTATCGCCCCGTCCTGTAAATCAAATTGTCAACACACGGCCGTGACGAGACGGTAATGGCCGTATAAGAAAAATAAAAATAAAAACATTCAAAACAACTTCACACTTCTCTCCCCGCGACACGTAAGCGTGCCTTCGTGTTTGCTTGAGTGTTCGCTGTGGATCACGACAGTCAAAAAATCGTTGGCTGGAAAAAGAAAGTGTAATTCCAGGTTTGCAGTGCGGTGGAGATCACTGCAATTGAACTGAATGTGAAGTTTCTTTTTCTGGTGTTATCTCTTCCACAGTTGGAGCGCGGCCCTGTGCTTAATGGACTGTTTCAGAGTGGGCTTCGGCTCTCCACCTGCGGCGATGACCTGCCAGTCTGAAAAGCTCCCCGGGTTCTGACAGGCCCGGCCATCGGGAGAAAAGCACCCTCGGAAACAAGGTTGAAGAGTGGACTGACATGTTACATTTGACCTGCCGTAACAAGATCAGGTATTTTCTCCCTCTCTCTGTCTCTCTCTCTCTCTCTCTCGCTCTCTCTCTCTCTCTCTCGCTCTCTCTTTCCTCCCATTTTATCCTGGCCTCTGACTGTCTCCTCCACTCCACGTCTGTCTCACTGTCTTCACACTTCCACTCAACCTGAAGACTTCTCATGTTTGAAAGGCAACTGTTTTCTCAGCGCAAGCCAGAGTTACAGCCATTCAATACTTAATCACCCTCTCACACGGACGCCTTTTGAAACAGTGTCATGGCTGATGCAATGATGTGCTGATTGACAGATTACCATCTCTCTCTCTGTGGAGGCCAGAAGCATCTGTGTGCGATACTGGATACAATAAGGCAGCCACGACCAACATGTGGCCATTTTCCTCACTCGAGTGCCTATTCACTGAAGCTCCCACTCCAGTGTTTAGAGTCTATCATTAGGACGACTGTGCGAGGCACTTGATCATGAAAAGGCAATCCTTCACATCGTCACAAAAAAAGTTTCTCTCTATTGAACCGTCTAGCACGCCTCCTCTATACCACCCCCCCTCCCCCACACCCCCACCCTCCACTCCACCAACCCCCACCCCACCCCTCCCCTATCTCAACCCCCCCACCAGCACGCTGCTAGTCTAGACTTGCTGATTTCTCTGTGGATATTTGCGAGAATTTCGAGTCGCAGCGCCGATGACAAAGATGGAGGGAATATTGTTTAAAAGTGAGAGCGATAGATTTCCTGCCGCGCCGTGTTTCCCGGAGAGGGAGGGCGCGGTGATAGATGGACCAATACCGGTGCCGACCCATCTGCTCCGTGGCTGGGGCCCTGGTGTGCCGCTTGATTCGCCCGGTGTCTCAGCACAGTGATGGCTCACCTTCCCCCGCGCTGAGCCGCTGGAGTCCTCTGCTCTGTCCAGCCCCCTGGATGTCTTGATCAGGGGCCTGCATCGGGGGGAGGGATTGGGGCGGTTGGCCCCAATACATTTAGGCACTGATACTCCAGGGTTGAATCTGTGTATTTTTTTTTTTTTTCATTTATCTATATTTCTTCTTCCTTCTGTCTTGTTCCGTCTCCCAGAGGAGTGCACAAGCACTCCGCCAATGTTAAGTAGATCAGGTCAACTACCTGTTCTGCTCCTGGAGAAAAATACGGTGTTTTTGTGCCTTTGAGTGAAAAACTTCACTGAGAAATGAGTATGCGCTGCTTTTTACCAATACTACACCTGAGCAATGTGTGTGTGTGTGTGTGTGCGTGTATGTGTGAGCTTGTGTGTGAGCGTGTGTGTGTGTGTGTGAGAGAGAGAGAGAGACGGCAGAGTGAAAGAGAGCCGCAGACTTTAACAGGAAGGCGCGATTAGGCTGTTATGTGAGAACATTCCAATAAATTGATACATGTAGGGCAGGCACCAGCCAGACAAGAGGGCCGCATTGATTGTGCTGCGACTGTAGCAGGGCCTAATGCAGGGAGAGGGCTGACGAGACAGCTGGCAGAGACAGCCACAACCAACACAAGTGCTGGGGCCTCTTAGGCTGAAGAGACTGCCTCTTAAAGACTATTAGAGCAAATAGGCTCCCAAGGACTCATGATACACCTGTTCGACATGGGTTATTAGCCCGAACAATCGGCCATATAGAGCCAAAGCGCATTTGTGTCACTCGAGTACATGCACGGTGGAAATTGTCAAAATTAACAACTACTAAAATATAGTTTAATTTGAAGCTATTAAAAACGAAGCTATTTTTATAGTCCCGGTCGATCGCAAATTTAGTAGGATGTTAACTGCTGATTAATTTATTTTGGCAGTTTCATTATACCGTATTGTTTCATTTTAGAGTATAAGCTTGCCCTTGTGCTCTGATTCACACAAAGGACAATAGCCTCTATTTGCTTGTTTGGTGTCTGTGACTGGCCACGAACTATAATGAGCAAAGCCACGGTCCTCTCGGCATGCCACAGGTCCAGAATAATATTTACCAAACAAAAACCCCCGCAAGGGCAGCCAATGCTGTGAGTGTGTGGCACACACAACCGGTATCGACCCCAGCCGAAAAAGTTGGTCTCTCCTTGAAGCCCTTTCATAAAAGTTAAAGGGGGGGAAAAAAAAATAAGACGTCATCATTATTCTTGATGAATTGTGCAAGTATGCGGGTATAGATGTAGATCTATTCATCGGGGACGCCATAACTCTTTGAGACACAATTGTGTGCCATTTCTCCTCTTCACCCTACCCTCTCAAAACTGAAGAAGGAGCAACGATATCCAACTTTATTTTTAATGTATTGTAAACGACCCCCCATCCTTACCCTACTCCACATCCTTACTTTTTCTGCTTGTGCAAACTTGTCCTTTTGGTTTATAGGTACGGAACGACGGCCCGGCATATTCCTCTCCAGCCTCGGCTCCCTGGACATTTTAAATAAATCTGTTAAGGCTGCCACACTGTAATGGATCTCTCTCTTGTTCCTGCTCTTACTTTCCCTCCTCTCTGACTAGCATCAGCGGTTAAACTTATTTTAGCTCGAGTGCATCTTAATCATTTCAATTCAGGGCCGTTCAGATGCCAGGTACACACACACACACACACACACACACACAAACAAAAAACAAACACACACACACACACACACACACACACACACACACACACACACACACACACACACTTCACACTCCTCCTTGGCTGTCCCTCCTGTCAGCTCCTCTTTGCTCCCCCTCCAGCCGGAATCCTCCAGGGATGGCAACTTCCTGTTAATATGCAGCACATCCTTCTCTCCAATCAGTACTTCTGAAAGGTTGTTACTAATGCTCCCTGAGGACGGGAACTAATCCTGAATACATACAAGGCCCAGGGCCCTGCCAACAGTGCTCCGCCGTGCTCCTTAAACAGTCACACTTTTCCCCCGCGCGCCGCGCCTCTCCTCGCATTAGAACAGGGGTCAATTGAGATGGAATGGAGGCGAAGCGTTGGAATCGTCTTTAGTGTTTTTGTCTCTGGGCTTGACCAGAAAGTTTTCGATAACAAGCCTAGGAAAAGTGTGTGTGCGCGTGTGTGTGTGTGTGTGTCTCTCTCTCTCTCTCTGTGTGTGTGTGTGTGTGTGGCTACAGTTTGAGTAGATGTTTCTTTTAAAGGTCAGTGATGTGCTGGGTGGGGATGGTAGCAGTGGTTGAGAGGATCAATGGCACTTCCAATTAAGTATTTTAATTTGAAAATAATGAATTGGACGTTTATCTCCTTCTTCAATATTTGGAGTGGCTTTTTGTGTGTGTATTTCAGAAGGTCTTAACAACGTTACGAATAATGTCACAAGTCACAAACACTGGTCGCCAGTAAGCACATATATTTAGCTCAGTCTATCAGCAGAAGAGACAGTAATTACTGGTGCTAGTAGCCTATACAGAGAAGAGAAATGGACCTTTCTTGTCAGCTGATTCAGAAATAGGAAAGGAAAAAAAAAAATCATTCCATATGTTTTACTTAGCGGACCTTAAAGTTCCGAATCCAAACAGTTGGCTGGTAAAAAGAGCTGACAGAGCCAGAGTCTCCTCGATGGGCTTTCCCAGGAAAAGCCGAGGCAGGCAATAATCTAACTATAATTAAGGGGAATAAACCATGTCACACCACCATTAGAGCAAATAGCTGGCAACCAATCAACTATGACATTAATGGTAGAAATGAACTCCGGCTTAATAAATCAGGGGTTTTGTAATAAGGAAACCACGGAAACCTATTTTAGGATTTCATTCAGACTCTTGCTCTCTATCTCTCACTCACTCTCTCTATCTCCCTCTCTCCCTCTCTCCCTCTCTTTCCCTCTCTGTGTTTACCTATAGGCCTTACTTTTACTGAAATTGGCTGCGATAATAGGCTACTGCCATGTAATTAACGACATAACTGATTTCGCATTGTTGAGGAAAATATTCCCGATAGTTGTATCGGTATTGCATGAGCTATAATCCATAATTGTCGCAATAATTTACAATGCACACAATGCCTTGAGAGCCTTGGCAGCATATGTGCACTGCTTACAGAACCTACAATTCCTACAAGTCTTATTACACCGCGATTCTGTCTCTGAATGCCCCTGACTGCTTATTCAAAATAATATGTCTCAGATACAACCAAACGACCTTTCATTTACCGTGGTGATTCAGGCAACAGTAGATGCCTACAGCAAAACGAAGTTCCGTCGAGACTGAGTAAAACCTTGAACAGACTCAGAGAGACATTAGAGGAGGTCTACATTGTCTTGTGCTCTGTTAAACCTGCAGTTAGGCTTGACAAATGTGTTAAATCGCTATTTGTGGTTCCTTCTTCTCCCCAACACAATCACAGTTTTTGAGACCCTCCTTCCTACCTTACATCGAACCACAAAGCCACGATTATTTGATGGATTTTTATTCAATGCATTTTTTTCCCACCACATAAGCCTTATTGTTAGGGCAGCTTATGAATGGGTCTGTCATATGCTTCATTGTCTGCACTGACTGAATGAATGTGGTTTTATTCAATAATGACAATAATAACAGCCTCTGTAAATGTATTGGCATGGTATTGAAAGCACCATTTATGCAGGGCTATTGATGGCTATATCTTCAGTTATAAATGTCCAGGGTTAAGTGGAAAATACTCTTTCATATCTGTCCATACTAAGGCTCAAATACTAGGCCCTTTTAGCTGCCAAAAGTATGATTCTTCTGAAAAGACATGTCCTTATGTGTATAATAAGCAGTGCGCTGCAGATTGCTTTGAGGAGTGGCTGTGTGTGATACGGTTTAATAAGGCTAAATGTGATGTCCCCTCCCACCTTTCCCCTGTCAGTGCCGGGCAGGCAGGAATTCATCATGTGGAGGGTGTCGTTTAATTTACAGCGTAAGCCATTCCATGCTAATCTGATTAAATCTTTCTGGTGCAAGACCAACTCTTAACATAACATCAAACAGCACTCTGCCAATATTTATACCACACTTACTATCACGATTATCCACTCTCATTTTAAAAGTTATTTGTCTGAATCAGGCTTTGGCATCTCGAATAATGCAGGCTTCAGCAACTACTGTAATATATAGAGTTATGGGGACAGAGAGGTAGGGGGGGTCTACTGTACTTCCAAGAGCTTTACTCAGCACATTATCAAAGCCGCAGTGATTCTTAATGGAAATTATGGAGCTCTCCCAACACCTCTACTCTCCTGCACATAAGTTTCACACACAGGCCTCTATAGTGGTCCAGGGTGCAGTGATTCCTATGCAGGTGTGTGCTATTCTGAAACAAACCAGGCTATTACTGTAATGATTGAATGACACAATCTGGACCGATATACAGTACACAAAGGATTTCAGAGAATTCAGAATAATCTTGAGAATTCAAAATCTCATCTTTTTTCCCCCTATGCTGCCTTTGTTAAAGTCAGTGTTTCTTATAATTCGATATGACTCAAATTCAACTTACACTCATTTGGCAAAAATGTTTTGGATTCGAAGCACCCACTAGGTTTATACATTTTAAATGCTTTTAAAATCACTTACTCCGTTTTTCACGTATCTGGCAGTCGTTGGAGAACACATTGGATTTTTCAGCAGACTTTAGTGTTGTTGCAGGCTTGCAGCCAAAGCCTCTTTGCTGAGCATATTAATGTCAACATTGTGTTACTGTGCATTAAAATGGTTGTTAGAAATGGTTGTCTGTTGGTGTTTTGTGGGTGCCTGCATCAAGGGCCTGTGGTTTCTCTGGTTGTGTTGTTGAACGGATCATAAACGGACACAGCAATGAAGACAAATGACCGAATAATGTGTTGTTACAGAATCCATCATGAGTGTGGAGGGGGCAGGCTCTCGGAGGTCATACACTACTGTTGAGCCTTCTGGAGGTGTCGTGGCCTAATTCCTTGAAACACCAGTGAAGGAGGGAAGGTGCATGTTTCATTACCCAGTGAAATATTCACAAAGCCCTGTTGCTCTTTTGGTGATGCTGTTGATTTTGCACCCCAAGGTTGCTTTGTTGCCGATTTTTCAGGCTAAACTGGCAGTGAATGTGCTACCGTGAAGGGCGGCCATCTTGGGTACAACATGCCAACTGCGCATTGCTGTTATATCCTGCTGCATCACATTGTGTAATGTCAAATTGGCTTAGTTGTTGATTGGCCACTGTGTCTGATATACAGTATAAAAGCCTGGGTTTGTCTAGTTCTATGTACACATTCCATGACACCGGAATTATCATGGTTGACTGAGATAGACTACACATACAGTAATGTAATGTATATGGGCCAATTGCTCTGTCAGTTAGCATTGTGCTAGCTGTGCTACGATTTAAAACCGTGCTCCTTAAAACGGAGGTTTTGGAGTTTAACACGCAGCTGCGCACGAAGTTTAACGTGATTGCTGTGTCAGAAATGAGACAGGATCAGCTGATTTCTAGTTACTGGGGTTAAACTGCCTGGAAGCCGGAAGTACGCTGTTTTGAGTTTTAGGCTACCCCAGCAGATGCAGTCGTAATTCAACAGTCTTAACGCATTTCAGGATTTTGACGGGATACTTTTTATGACTCTTGTGGCTAAATGCGCTCTAAGTGCCGAAACACTTTGGAAATGTAAAGTACATTTTAATAAAACGCAAATAATGTTGAAATATATCATGAAATAGTCTAGGCTACTTTTGTGGAAATCTGAATCTGAAATCTTATCGAGTAGGCTATGCTATTTATAACATTAAATCAGTCAATCAATCAATTGTCACGAATTAAATAGAACATTACACGGAGGAGCAAAAATAAGCCTTTTAATCGCCACACTTCAGCCCAACTATGGACAAATTATGCTGGGCACTAAACCCACATTCCATGGCTCCGTGCGTATTCCAGCCTTTACGAATCCATGTGGGACTAGGCTACGTATTTTGTCAGTCTAAACAGGACTACACCATGGCCAGGCAAAATGCATCTGTGCGGTGTAGGCTACATAATGTCACAACTGTCTTTAATGCCTGTGAAATGCATGTTAGTGTGTCGGATAGGGGCCAGGGTGGGAATTTCGTCATTTTAGGGGCAAGGCCATTTGGCCTTCACCTTCTTTTTTTTTTTAGGGGCACCAAGGCCACATGATAGGGCACAAAGGCCACTGAGTAAAATTCGATGGTTTTACATTTCAGGGTTATCTCGACACAAATACATAGACCCGCTAGCCGCTGTAGGCTTTGAGAAACACTAACACAGCCTCAAACTTCTTTAAGTTGAGGCCCAATCATGGCAGACCTTGGTTGCGTTTGCTTTCTTTTTCCGTCGGTTCGCGATTGCGTGATCAATTGCGCAGCAAATTATCAGGTGAAGTACCGGACCTAATTTCACTCAAAGAGCAAAGAGCGTTCCGTATCAGTTCAATACGGAACAAGACTTTTACGTGTCAAATACGGGACGATTCCGTATTATACTGAATGGTTGGCAACCCTAAGTCAGGGGCATAAAGGCCACTGTGGCCTTATGATGGGGTTTTTTTCACAGGGCATCAAGGCCAAAGTGTAGGGCAACGGCGGCCATGGCCTCATGGCCTTGGTATAATTCCCACCCTGATAGGGGCAGACGTTTTCAAATCATACTGCTCCCCGAGCGCCGCTGGTTGGTTGGTTCTCTCACGGGATGAAACAAGTACCTATTCTATTCTATTCTATTCTATTCTATTCTATTCTTATTCTATGTAGGCCTAAGGGATAATCAACGACGCGTCCTGTGCGATTCTAGGAAAATGATGCACTTATATCGAAGTGTAAAGTCCCCTCCGCCTGCGGCGTCGGGTCCTTATTACCACTTCGAACATGCATTATTTTCCTATAAACGCACGGCGCGTCTTTGATTATCCCTTACATATTCTATTCAGTCATTGAATGAATGAAAGCGCCTCCCGCAAACAGCGGCACGACATGAAACGTAAGAGTGAACCTTCAAATATAATAATATTTCAGTGCCCATCAGTCTCTACATTTAGCAACATCACCAAACAGTCCAAACGTAAATTAAACCCCAAACTAAACTGAAAACTACTGCTTTTAATAGCCTGTGCCGCTAACAAAACGCATGTCTCTCTGGTCTCACAATAAAACGCACGTAACAAAAGTTCTTGCCTGGAAGTCTGCCTCAAATAAATGCTTTGCGCAGCCTAAGTAGCCTAAATAAAGACCATAATCGAGGGTTGGTGGTACGATCTACCGTGCGTTAGGCTATTTTACGAATAGGCCTACTCGTTCTTTCTACATTTGTAGTTAGGCATTTGCCAACTTAAGCAACTGCTATCTTGTAGCCTTTATTGTAGCCTACTGCGTAATAAGTCCAAACTAGCCAACAGTGTGTGTATGTGTCGGTTTATGAAGCGTAAGCTGTCACCTATCTTGCTATCCTGCAAACTATGGTTTAGTCTACCGCAAAACCATGTCCTTTCCGAGATTAGACTAACACGTATTAAATGCGCCCTCTAGTGGGTGATTTGAATTTCCTTGAAGACACAGCAATTGAGATCAAGGTAAAACGCAGCAGCAGCTTAAACCACAGGTGCATATGACACAGCAATGGAGCTTAAGTCGTCACGTGACTTCTTGCGTCACCACCGAGTTTAAAACCGTGTTAAACTCCAAACTAGCGACAGAGCAATTGCCCCTATGTGTCCATTTCTTCTATCATAACATATGTTATGAAATGGGCATAGCATACATGTAGGCCAGTCAATATCATTAGTATGCTGGAGTTGTAATATATTATGACTTAAGGGAGTGTACTGAAAACGTAGGGGTGAAATTCATAAAATATTTATGTTATCAACATTTCACTGTCAGCTGTCTTGCACTACAGTAAAGTATGCACAATGTTGACATGCAGATTCATCCACACAGCAAAGTCTTGAGGAAAACTTTATCCACTGTAGTAGACCATGCTTTCATTCAGTTGCATCCTCTGTGTTGTTATTTGGGAGCAAAAGAAATGAATAGCAGCGATGGAAAAGTCTTGCGGTTGAGAGCACTAATTAGATTTCAGCACAAAGATGTTTGAAATTATCAATATGATTTGTGCAGCAAATGAAATTTTAATTTCTACACACATTTGGCTTTGGTCATTTTATGCAGCTTAATGGAATCAGATTGACAGAGCAGAGCTTTTGTCACGTCCCCTCAGATCCATTCTGCGGGCTTATATTTCAAACACTTGTGTTCAACACGGTTAACCTCTTTCATATAGCTAAGGCAAAAAGGAATGAAAGCCTTAGAGTGCCCACTCAAGGATTTCTTCCAAATAAAGCAAGGATCCATGATAAAGAGGTCTTTAAAAAGACACTTACACAAAACAAATTCTGTAGTGTCTAGACATGATTCAATGTATAATTTCATAAAATGTGTGGAAACAGAACGGGTTCAAATGTGGTGCTTAATGAAAGTGGGAATAAGGAACGTGCACTCTCAGTGTAATACAATCACAGATACCATCCTTCAGCGTCCTACAATGTGTGTTAAATTAATCATCGTCCAATTATGTTGTCATGGAGAAAACAAAACATCAAAAAAGTAGGCATGTCCTCTGACAATAGCTGTATTGTGGAATCGTACAAGAGTTTTTCTTCGTCTGAAAGAATGTCATTTTCTTGAACATCTTAAGCATTTTCTCCCACAAAGAAATGATAAGAGTATTGGACAGGGATCGAAATCAGAGCCCAGTCTTGTTTGTACTAGGGCTTAGAGGGAAAAACAATAGACGGAGATAGACACAGGAGAGAAAATAGAAAGAGAGAGAGACAGAGAGAGAGAGAGAAAATGGGTGAAGAAAAAGACAGCGAGAGGATGGGAACAAGAAATGCACTCTACGGCACCGGCCCGAATGGCATTATTAACCCAGATCAAATCCAAACATTATTCCACCAGCAGGCATTTCTTGATTGAGTATTGACAGCATGCAATTACTCTCTCAAGCGCTGATTGACTTCTTGTTAGAGGATGTCTGATGAAGGATTCACTGAGCTGAATTCCAGGCAAACGTCTTGCTGCACTGCACAACAAGTGCTTTGCAAGGTCAAATCTCGGCAGCCCGCCCTGATTACACCAAGGGTCTGTTTAATCTGGTGCTCATGATGCAGACGTGATGCAGACTCTCTCTCTCTCTCTATCTCTCTCTCTCTCTCTCTCTCTCTCTCTCTCTCTCTCTCTCTCTCCATCTCTGTCTAAGACGTGCAGCCTGTTGCACTTGTCATCTCCTTCCCCTACCTAGTCGTGCTGCTTACATATAGAATGGGTTAGAAGGGGTACATGCATATGTTGTGTGTGCATGTCTGTGTGTGTGTGTGTGTGCGTGTCTGTGTCTGTGTCTGTGTCTGTGTCTGTGTCTGTGTCTGTGTGTGTGTGTGTGTGTGTGTGTGTGTGTGTGTGTGTGTGTGTGTGTGTGTGTGTGTGTGTGTGTGTGTGTGTGTGTGTGTATATGTGTGTGCCTGTGTCTGTGTGAGGTGGGTGGGTGGATGGATGGGTGTTTCAAAGCACCTCTAGAGGGTTTGGATTGCATCTGTAGCTCCCCTCTGTTATGACAACCACTGACAGGAAAAAGTGCTACTGTTTATGTAAGGACGTTATTCCCTCTGTTACTCCTATAGGTGTCTGTGTTTGTCTTGGCCATGGATATTCCTCCTGTGTGTCTGTCAACACACTGCAGAGATTATTAGGAGCTTCGGCAGACGTTGGTCTGGAGGGAAATCTTTCCCATGTCCAGTCTTGACAACATCCTACACTGGCTTTGTGACTGAATTACATTCATGACAGGCAATGAACTGTTTATCTAATGTATCCCTTGGCACGTATGATTTGCATTGAGCCGTGAGACACTGAAATGGTATGTTTTTTCCTCAATGGGTGGAAACAAAAGACAACTAAATTTGTTAAATTCTCCATCAACAAAGTGAAAATGCAGCTCAGTGGGGCAGAGGGCACACCACTCTCTCCTCCTCTCCTCTCCCCTCCTCTCCTTTCCTCTCTCCCCCTCTCCTCTCCTCTGCTTTCCTATCCCCCCTCTCCTCTATCTCCCTCCTCTCCTCTTTGCTTTCTTCTCCTTTTTTTCAATTCGTCCATTTTTTTTTCTTCAGCGGTTCGTCACCTGGAAGTTTCTCTTCAGACGCCTTGTCTTCTGTGGCGGTGGAGTGAGATGTTTTGAGGGATGCCCTGCGGCGTCGGCTGCTCTCAGGGTACACACACACACACACAAACACACAAAGGTATGCGCGCACACACACACACACACACACACACACACACACACACACACACACACACACACACCAGCCATGTTAGCCTCTGCCGGCGTCAAGTGGGCCTTGGTTGGCATTAAAAAATATATATATATATATATATAAAATGAAATCAAGCTCAGAGAAAATTTGAAATAAGCCAACTTTCTTAGACAGTAAAGCCACGTGACAACCTCCAAGTCTCCCAGCTCTTTGTCCAGACTCAAGGACATCGGCAGCTTCACTGTTCAGGCAGCAGGAGGTGGGTCAGACTTCAGAGACAGTGTGGGTGTGAGCGCAAATAGTTGAGAGACAGAGAGCGAGAGAGAACAATGTAGGAAGATATATTTTACAATGCTACTGAGTCTCTCTGTAACTGCACCTTACATGGCTACATGGCAATAAAGCAGAATCAACTAGAAAAGCACCTCGAGAGCGCAGACCTCCGCCAAGCGAAAACATAACCACCTCCTGGATCCAGATGTTGATCCGGATCACTCCCAAAATGTAATGGCTTCTACCTTGGGTTATTTCAGACCTTTCCTGAAAATGTCATCAAAATCCATCCATAACTTTTTGAGTTATCTTGCTAGCAAACAGACGAACAAACATACAAACAAACCCCGATGAAAACATACTGTAACCTGCTTGGCGGAGGTAATTATTCTGATTTAGTTTACTATTATCAGTTCATTATTAAGTCTACTATACAAATGTTGATGTAATGGCAAAGGTTTTAGCTTTAAATATGGCCTCATGTCTTATGCCATGACAGTAACATTGTTATAACATGTGTATTGTCAAATGGAGAGTTTACGGGGGTCAACGTATTTGGATCAGCCTTTATGGCAGCTGACACGTAAAATGGCTATCTAATTGATTTGGATCAACCTGCACATCTATCTCCTCTGTTCCCTGCCAGAACCTTTGGCTCCAATCAGCGTATCCAAAAGACACACCGGATCGTTGGTCTGATTGGTTGAAGGACTATCCAAGAGTCATTTGAATGATGCCTATTGATCACGCCTCTTGTGCAGCCTCCCCATAGTAGTGTTCAATCTTAAAAGATTGAGTATGGTGATAGCCAGACTACATGTCCTTGATATTGTTTGACAAATAATATCACTTTTGGCATCGCACATCACGTGGCTGTCATAGAAATAACCCACGAAGCCTCAATGTGTTGTGTTGTACTGTACATGCACTGCAGTATGCTTCAAGCCAGTTCTGTCCCGACTCTCCACACTACCATTTAATACTGATGTGTAGAGTGTAAACACTCTGTTCGCTAGCTTACTGCCATGGACCAACAGCACACGTTGTGCCTTCTCAGTTCTCACTCGGTGACTTTGGGTCACAGTAGGCTGGCAACTCCTTCTGGCCCAGAGAGGGATTTTAATCACAGTCTCTAGCAATCCGCCACATGTTATGTCTTCACACTCCCAGACTGTCACTCCCCCACCTGTCACCATAGCCAATCACCGTATCTCCCCTCCACACACACACACACACACACACACACACACACACACACACACACACACACACACACACTTTGTACCAGGTGTCAATGGTGTGAAAACCAAATCCTTCTGTTTGCATTTCACAAGCACAGAACCTCCAAAAGGTTTCAGGAACCAGACATAACAGCTCAAGTTGTGGGCGTGTTGATGTTGAGAACCATCTTTTTAGCCCCAGATAGAGAGAGACACACACACACACACACACAGACACACCAACACTTTCATCACCTCCCCCCAACCCCCCCCCCCCCCCCCCAATGTCACTTCTTATGTGCTTTAGAGAGGGGGAGAAAAAGTACATGTCAAGCTGCAAATGTTCACCAGCGTGTAAAATTCTCTGAGTGGGTGTGATGGTGGGAGCTGTGTCGGACGGATAGATAGATAGATAGAGAGAGAGATGTGTCAGGCGCTTTCAATGCGTCTCAGCAAGCAGCTTCTTTTTCTGTGTCAGTGCTTTAGCGTTTATCATCTGTATCTATAATTGAGTTGACCAGAGTGATGAAGGATAGTTTTTTTTTTTCTGAAAACTTATTTTTTTTGCCCCCCTTTTTTTGCGCAGAGTGTGTTTGATGTAGTTTGAGTTACAGGAGAATACTTCAGGTTTGTGCCCGTAGGCTGTAAATGATATTGAATTTCACTTGTGCCCCTGGTGGCTAATTAAGGCAATTTTAGGCTGGCTGTGGTGTGAGGTCTTACCAGACACACATAAACAAATACATGCATGAGTAGACGCCCGCACTCACACACACACGCACACACACAAATTAATTACACAGCGGCATACAGAATCACATCCACAAATTCCCCCCTGAGATCATTGAATTGAACTGACCACTTATCCTCTGTGTGTGTGTGTGTGTGTGTGTGTGTGTGTGTGTGTGTGTGTGTGTGTGTGTGTGTGTGTGTGTGTGTGTGTGTGTGTGTGTGTGTGTGCGCGTGTGTGTGTGTGTGCTCAGAGAGTACCGGCGACTTCCAGAAGATTACTGTAAAACATTTGCATTGGTGTGGCTCACCAAGAAATGACAGTGAACAAAACATAAGTGTGTTCTATTCAAACCGGCAAAACAGTACACATTCACTTGATAATGGAGGTTGTAAACATCTGTGATTAGTGCATTGCAAATTCACCAGCATCACTGATAAAGTGACAAAAAAAACCCCCATCATACTGAAATGAATGCAAGAGAGTAAGTCAGTCTCCTTGATATGACATTTCAAACACACATCTCTTCCTTCCTTTTTTTTTTTTTTTTTAATAAAGATTCAAGTGTGAGTGACACCAACATAATTTTTGTATGAAAATGACTCTTGAGACGGCAATACAGATCACAGTTCTTGTATCCTTGACAGAGATGACAGCTCAATTCTCAATTCTCCCTCTGCATGAAATACGGAGCGAAGCACAATATGCTATACGACGCTATAGCCTGCACATGGGCTCCTGAAAAGCACGCTTTGCAATTCTCATCTCGATGCCGCAGAGCCTTCAATTTTAAAAAGTACAGAAGGTCACTTGTGATTACAATGTAAATGCCCTCATGAAGTTTCCCGTTGACTGTCTGTGGAATGTTGTATTTTATTTATCACACCAAGCAGAAAGAGATAAATAAAAGACGAAAAATAAATATGTATAAGTAAAATATATTTTTTGACATTTTAGAAGATGGGGGGTGGGGGGGTCCATGAATGTCATGATGTCTTCGCAGACAAGCAGTCATAAAGCATCATGTCACACATTGAGATATTGGATTGGATAGAGCCCTTGGGTTTAGGACTAAACTCTCATATCCCAGTGAGTAAATGTTACGGGGCCTTCCATGGTGACCCCATTGGAAGAACTGCATTGTGGGAAGTGTGCTCCCTCCCTCACTACGTCCTTGAGGATATACATAGACACGGCGGTGCAGGGCTGGTGGGTGCTGCGGAAGCAGACTCTTGTCCTCCTCATCCTCCCCTGAGTGATCCTCATAGCTTTTGGAGAAGGCTCCGGTCAGTTCAGATTTTTTTTCTCTCCCCTCTCGGCTTTGGGAGCACCGTCGCCAGGGTCCCGGGAAGCGGGCGCGTCTTTCTCTCTCTCTGTCTCTGTCTCGGCTTCACCTTCTTCTCCCGGTGAGGAGGAGAATGAGGCATTTGAAATTCTCCGTATACGACAGCACCCCTCCCTCCCCCCTTGACTCACCATGAAATATTGATGGAAAGCCTTCAGGTCTGAATAAGAGCAAATTTTTTTTCGGCAGCTATTTTGAGAAATTCCAGCAACCCCGGATCCTTCTTAGTTCTTTGAGATTCTCCAGGCACAGTCCAACAACTTGCATGTTACCTCTCCTCACCCCTGAGACTGCATGTGGGTGTTTGTGCCAAGGGAATAAAGGGAGAGAGAGAGAGAGAGAGAGAGAGAGAGAGAGAGAGAGAGAGAGAGAGCAGGAACGAGAAGAAAATGTGGGTATATCTGTGTACCCAATTAAATCTTCACACTCATCTACTTTGATCGGTGTTAGTGAGAGGACAAACGCGCCAGCTTCCCGAATGAATTAGCCAGTTTCACTTTAAGACACAAACATACCAAACAGCCGTTCTCTGGGTCCTCTCAAGCGGCTAATGCTATGTCACAGGGGAGGCTAAAGGTATGCCCTCATGCTAAAATGGTTGCTTTGTGCGTTATGCCGGTCCCCCCATGGTCTGTCAGTTGGACATTTTCAGTGTTGATGGAGCTATTGATCATGCACACATTAAAATGATGTCTGCTGCACTAAGCACCAATGGCAGAGAGGTACATTAATCAGGAAATCAATCGCCGTGTCAATGGGCTGCCGTGGCCTGACAATGGATTGCAAGCGGGGAGGCGAAGTAGCCAGTGGACCAAAAAGCTCGCCACGGGAGCTCACTCGCTAGCATTCAACTCCATCTCCTGTGCTTGTGTGTGTGTGTGTGTGTGAATGGTGTGTGTGTGTTTGTGTGTGTGTGTGTGTGTGTGTGTGTGTGTGTGTGTGTCTCGGAAGGGGGGTGAGGGTAGTCTGTGTCTGTCTGTATGGAATGTTACATCATCTCCCAATGGAACCTTTTAAGGTTGACATGGCCCCTCTCACGCAGGATGTGTGCCGGAGTTTGTGACTCACTTAAAGAATGTGACCGATGTGTTAGAGGTGCATCCGCTGGCTGGCTCTTACCGCAGGGGGGGTGACTACGGGAGATGGAGGTCAGTCGTGGTACCTGTGTCGGGCACTTAGGAGAAAATTGGCATTGCAATGATCAGAGTTGGGAAAGGATCGATAGCTTTATTGCGTAACTACCAAAGCTATAGGTTAATGGTAATGCTCCATTGAGTTTAGCGAAGACCAGTATAGATTTGGTATAGATGAACTTGTACCAGTAGTGAGGTGTTTTGATTTGTTAAGTGAAAGGTGTCAGCGATAACATCTAAATTAGCCTTCATTAAAATAGAGGGCTGTTTTTCACAGAGGTGAGACTAAGCAGGAGGCTGAGGTGGCTGAGAAACAACCTTTGTCTTTGACATCTGCGATGCCCTTTGAAAAAGTCAACACATTTTGGTCGAATTTACCTTGTTAGCATTTTTTTCCCTCCGTTCTGGCAGATGATATAATGGTTACCTAAAATAGTCGACACGGCACTTGAGCTGCCCGCCACTAATGGAATACAACAATATCTTGTCTGAGATTAGATGCTGACCATGGAGTCCTTGCTGCCTGCTGGTGGCCTATATTTCCCCTGGACTATATATTATTAATTAAACCCTCTTCACCGTCTTAAATCTCAAAGTGTACTCATTTTTCCTTCAGTGCTCCTCCTGTTCTTTAAGAAGGAGTCTCTGTAGGACAATCAGTCTAGTAGAGAAGGGAAAAAATAAGAGCTGTCATACTCAATAATATCTACAAATAGACATAGCACAGTGAGATGTGAATGGGTCAATGATGTGACATGCAGATTTCTGTGTCCATTACTTTGGTTTAAATAATTCTAAATGATTCATAACAAGCACCATTTTATTCTATGAAACCTGTATCATTGGAACATATTTTCTGTTTATCAGAAACTGTCCAAGCAAATTAACACTGTGAAAAATATTAAATATAGAGTTTAAAAGGTAAAGAGATTAAAAGATAAATATGGGAGAATTATTTTCTTTTCTTTTTTTATTTATTAGTTTATTTACAAGTTTACTAGTTCTTAAATTGTTTGGGAAACTTGAAGCTTTCGTCCGGAAAGACTTGCATATCTCAAATGTAAGGGCAGTAAAACCACAGTCATAAAACGTTCACTTTGAATTGAAGAGTGAAAAGAGTAAACCGAATGTTGTCACATCTAGAGGACCCCAAGTAACCTTTACTGATGAGAATTAAAGTTCTACCTAATTATTCTATTAAATAATATATCTTCACTTGTAAAATATTTACACACATTTTAAATGTAAAGTTTGAGGTTGGTAAACAAGAAATACCTGCCCTCTACAAGAAAGTCTTCACAACTTACTTTTAATGTCTAGGTCAATTACAAAATAATAATGTGTCAAGCACTGTTGACACTCTCAGGTACAACTGTGAGCTTGTTTTTAGAAACATCTGGTTGCGCCACCTGACAGTTTTTGGGTGGTGAAATTGCAAATATGTATTAAACCCCCCAAATATGCCCCTGTGTGCAGCCATTACGACTAACACAGTATTCCAACTTAAAAAAAAAAAAAAATCATTCTCTCCATTTTTAAAGAATGTTTTGAAAACATGTTTTTAAAAGCCGTATTTGTAAATGAACCAAATGTTAACGACCCAAAAATCTCTCCCATTTGCATGGTGCTGATGGTTTCTGGGTAATTTCTACCTGATTGGAACCGGCTGCCGTGCCATTTCAGGCCTTACGGTAACACCAGGAGGGCTGCGGGTCAGACGCACACGTCTAGCCGCGTAGCGCCATCACGCGTGCCCCATGCCACTGCTCCTCTGTCACCCAGACATATGGGCACGGAGGGGGTGCCGCAATGAGCATTTCGCCAGCTGCGGGAGCGGTAATAATTACACTGCGGCGTTTTTTTCTCCCAGGCTTCGCACGCGACGGAAGTTTCGTTTCATTGTTTCATTCACTCTGATGTTAACACACACACACACACACACACACACACACACACACACACACACACACCTACACACACGCACACCTCCTTGTGACTGATCAGTGATCAGTGCGTCGGCGCCCCGAGCCGGCGGCTGGGAGAGTCGTCACGGCGATGGCCCATTTGTCTTAGTTGGAGCGGCATTGTGCATGCAGGCGTCGGCCCGTTGTTATTGTCCCAGGGACACATCAGAATAATGGATCCTCCGCCGGGTCTATCTCAAATCTCTAATGAAATTCACAGGAGCTGATTGAATCACGACGGCAGACGTCTATTTAAAAAAAAAAAATGGGGGGCGGGGAGGAGGGGGGATTTACACATGAGTTGGTAGTCGGGAGGGTGGAAACCGCCGGAAAGGTGACGAGAGGTGGCAACACAATCACCAGGGATAATGGCAGGGTTAAAAGGACAGGAGTTTAGGCATACTGATGACTGTAAACATGCAAGCACACACACACACACACACACACACAGATGCAGACACGTGCACTTTCTCTCACTCACAGAGATACACACGCACTCATGCACGCACGCACACATGCACCCACACACACACACACACACACATACACGCACACACACAATACCTACATGTATATCCAGTCTCATTTAATGCTGTGAGCGGACAGCTCTCTCTCTCTCTCTCTCTCTCTCTCTCTCTCTCTCTCTCTCTCTCTCCTGTCTTACATATGCATCAAGACACACACACACACACACACAGACACACAGCTCTCTCCTCCTTTTCAATACAGAATAGCGATTTGCTTTCAGCTGTGACTTTATTTGCTTGCATTATATTAAAGCTGTCGTGACTTCTACAGTGTGACCTCACAGTGACAGACAATCCATGCTGTTTAGATCCACGGTGTTACATCCCCAAATCATCCCTGATACATTTTCCTTTTCACCTTGCCCCAATTTCCAATCCCCCCCCCCTGCCACACACACACACACACACACACACACACACACACACACACCTCCCCTTCCCCCCTTGCTTGTTGGAATTGAATTGCAAAGGCCTGGCTGTAATTTGACTTTAGACACAACCAATCTCTCCTTCACCCGGCTACTAGCCGGCCTTGCTGCAGTGGACATCAGGTTCCGGAGATGTGGATTGGCAGAGAGTGACACCGGTAACAGGAACCTCAAATTAGACATGCCAAAAGGGGAGAACCTGTCAGTGGGAAAACGTGTCTGACATGGTCCGCAAGTAATGTGTCTGTGGGGCTGCAAGGGTAAGTGTGTGCTCTCAGCCCCGAGGCACTGCCAGGTAGATAGACACACACACACACACACACACACACACACACACACACGCACGCACGCACGCACGCACACACGCACGCACACACACATGCACACACACACACCTACACACACGCACGCACGCACACGCACGCACGCACACACGCGCGCGCACACACACACACACACACACACACACACACACACACACACGTACACACAGGGAGAGAGATAAATGCTCACACATATATACACACATGTTACATGTGTAGTTGAAGAGACTCACAGTAATTAACACTTTAAAAACCACATTATTCACAAACAGACACTCACATAGTTACATGCATAGTTGCAGACACTCACACATACAGTAGAATGCAAACACATGTAAAACTGTGTACAAACTGTGGACAAACGCGTACACACACACACACACACACACACACACACACCTCAAAATAACAATTGTTCTCTGACAGATGGTTGACTCAAGAGGAAAGATCTGCCCCTGAACCACACAGAGTACCTTGGAGCTTTTTTATAACTATTTTGCGCTCTCTAGATGAACCCCGAGAACGATCATGAGAAAAGTTCACTGATTGCTAATGAAATCGCTCATTACTCGCTTGGGCCCCTGGAGAGTGCAGCTGCGAAATTGTCATGGGAATCCATATTACTTATGCAAATACACACCTTTCTGAAAGGTTTTCATCACATACGTAGGTGTCGTGGCTGCCATTCACAGCTTTCGAAATTATACGAAAAATCCGCCAAGATGAGTCAAAAGTCTGAAATACACAACAGCCTCTAAAGCAATGTATGTATGGTTTGTGTATAGGCAGGGCATATCAACATATAGAAATGTGGAGACATATAGTGTACATGTATATACAATACATACTGTATATTCATGCATACACAAAAATAGACTATCGTATCTATAGTATCTATAAGGAAGTGATTTGTCTGCATGAAACTTAACCTAAAGTGTTTCTTCAAGTGAGCCCATGCTGAGTAGATATCGCTGTGTAGTCCATCAATAAGATATAGATTGCTCACTCAGGCTTCTGTCTGCTTCACTGAAAATATACACATTTTTACCCTCTCACTTTGCTATCTCATTCATATCTCCTGGCCTATTATCTGACTTGGGCTGTTACTTTTAGTAGCAATTTTATCTTCAGTCAATGTGAACTATTGTATTATGTGTCAACAATGTGGACGGCTAAGAGGGAACTGACTGTACGTTTATCGACGTTCCTCTTGCAGTCGTTCTCTGCCTCTTCATTAAAAAGCATCGCCTGAAACTGAGGGAAAACAACGGAATCCCGCCTGACGCTGGTTGAATTTCCGTGAGAGCGTCGGAGGTAGAGCAGCCGAGATGTGGAAACACAGGTTTTATTGCTGTATTGATGAGACAATGGATGCAGTCCACAAATGATCTCTTCGAATTTAATTAAGAAGACTCTTCAAGGGCATTCTTGTGGTCAGAGAGAGAGAGAGAGAGAGAGAGAGAGATAGAGAGAGAGAGAGAGATAGTAAAGGAAAAAAGAAGGACACAAAAGAGATGGGGTTGAAGGGTGTGGGGGTTGTGCAGATGGTCAGTGGTATTCTCCTCTTGAGAAAAGCGTCATATCCCGAGCTCTTGATTGATAACACGTTGTCCAGGGGAGCAGAAGAGGTCCATCTTTGAACCGGCTCAGGTTTCAATTACTTCTGGCTGCCGGCACCTTCCCCTCCTCTTACAGAATCAGTTAAGACAGCGCCTGAAGGACTGGAACCAGTTCAAAGGCAGCGCGGAATTACAGGCGTTTATAGTTCGCCATCGCTGGCCGTGCAGGCAGCAGATCCAGGAGCTTCCCCCTCCTTTATCACCAACTTCCTCTCCTCCATCATCTGTCCATCACTCTTTCTTTCTCTCTCTCTCTTCATATTTTCTTGCTGAAAGAATGAAAGAGTGAAAGAATGGCTTGAATGGTTGCTGCCTACCTGTAAGCTATGACTGAATCACAGCAAATCAGTGGAAATAGTAGGAATGAGTGGAGTAGTTATGAGTGGAGTGTTATATGAGCACTGTGCTATTCTCACTCAGAGCTGTGTTTGACCTTGTAGGGAAGCAGAACAACTACGCAGGCCTGATCAAACGCTCTAAACTTCCTTTGGGCTCCTATCTATCAATACTGACAATATGACTTTAGCAAGCATGTTGAAATGAAAAGGATGTGCATTATTCAGAGTGGTGAGTCACCATGTGAATCATGTTTTCTCCACGTATACATTATCTCTCACATTATAAATGTTAAATATATAATAAATATGTTAATAAATGTGTTCTGCGCTCACATCAAAAGTGAAATCCCCTTACTGGGCAAGCCCACACTCAATCTTCTATCTCTCTCTCTTTCCCTCTAACCTCACATCTCTCTCAATCCTTCTTTTTTATTTTTCATTTTTTTTATTGTTATTATTATTATTTCAGTATCTGGCTGTCCCTGTGGCTGTGGCAGAGGCACTGGGAGTCTGTCACTACCCGGCCCGAACTGGATTAAGTCACCGGTTCATCTCTGGGTGATGGCGCCAGGCCTAACAAGTGTTAATGCCCCCTGGACTCATCAAGTGTTTCGGGCTGCGCCCCAGGTCCAAGGTCGAGCTCGCCATCCAT
>NC_085012.1:9859721-9919721 GCF_963854185.1 Sardina pilchardus
ATTTTTTCACTCACACCACCTGTGTCAGTGTTGGGCGTGGGGATGCGCGCAGCCCTGCGGAGAGATGGATGGGCTGAGAGAGGAGAGATGAAGGGGAATTATTATGTCGGGGAAAAGAGGAGCAGGCCACTGACTTGTAGCACTAACACTGGTTGCGTGTTCCAATAAATAATTGACATGTGGCGGGGGGTTTACAGAAAGGGTTGTTTATTTTTTTCCCCCTTTTCCTCTCCTCTCCTTCGGTTTTGTTTACACCTTCGTCTCTGTGACTGGTAGTTTTGGCTGAGATGCAAGGGCAAGGGGAGCGACGGACCAACAAGGAGAGATTGATGGAGAGACAGACGGAAGCCAAAAAAGACAGAAAAAGACAGAATGAGACAGAGGCGACAGACACAAAAAGGAAACAAAAAACAGCAGAAAAAAAGGGAGGAAAACAGGGACATGGAGAGATATTACAGTATAATAAATTAAAAGAGAATCAGAAACCGTATACAGTGAATATTTAGATACAAACATTCATTTTGGAAGCACGTCCTGTACGCTGGGATATTTCTTCTCCAGACACTTGCGTGCAGTCCTGCCTGCTGTAGGAGAACCTGAGTCCTTAGTTTTTCCATCCTCGCCCATTCTCAGCATGTGTATTCATACGATCACTCTCCGCTCTCTCTCTCGCATTGATTGCTGCAAATAGGGCGGCCCTGCTTAATGATATCATTTACAATTTAAAGTGATCTCAGAATGCCCCGTCGACCTCTTCTTCTCGGCCCCAGGCTGTAGGAGCAGCACTGATGGATTGCTGCTTGTTGGGGGAGGCTGTGTTGTTCAAATAAACAAATTGGCATCGGCTGTAATGGTGCTCTGCCTATACCCCCCTTCAAGTAGGCGCAACTTAGTCACACCTACAATTAGTGGCTCTTTAGAGAGATAAATCATGCCGAGTTTGCAGTTACATCGATGGCCACCCACGCTGCCAATGCTGTGAAAGTAACTGGTGGTTAGGAAATGGCCACCATCATCTAACCTGTTGTTTACTAAGGACATCAGAAGTTTATTAGCAATACTTCAGCTTCTGGTCTGTGCCATAGGAATAAGAAAGGATATAAGCACCAGCACTGAAATATGTGTAGCACTCCATTTATCTTCTCATTCTAGACCTTTCTTCAGGACTCCATTCAACCCAACACTTACAGGGAAGCTACACCGGCGGGCACTTAACTGAAACGTTCCATTCGCGACACATTAAAAACATTTTAGAAGACTGGTATTTTTTTTTTCAAATGTACGGGCCGCTATTACGTCTGGTGTACTGAAGCTATACTTCCATTGATTACAGTGGAAGCTAATTGTTGCAGCAGACACAACCCAAACGGAATGCTTCAGTGACGCGCCTGGTGTACTGTACAGTGCTTCCCTGTTAGCCTGTGCATAACTCATCATCAGCATTAGGATCCCCAGCAATGTATGTAGCTATCGCTGAATTCAATGTATTTGGTTGAAAGTGGGCATTTCAAATATCATAGTCTTTACTTTCCCATCTTTGATATTGAGCCCATTATTAGCCAGCCAAGCACCTGCCACCAATCCCTGTGTTATTGATCCTTTTTCCAGGCTTCCCTAATTCAGGATCTCCAGTCAGTACTATCCTGGCCTGTCATCTGCCAGAAACTGCATGTGCCACCTCATTCTCATGCATTTGAGAGAAGCCTGCGCGACTACCACCGCTTGATTAGTCACTTAGTTTGTTAGTTTGTAAATGAGATGGTAATAGACTTTGAGGCAATTGTTCAAGGTGAAATAATTAGAGTTAAGGATTTTAAGCCATGAAGGAGGCCCATAAATATTAATTGTGAGGCTGTAAAGCCCTGTGCCACCACATCAAATGGTCTCTTTCTCTCTCTCTCTCTCTCTCTCTCTCTCTCTACTCTTATTCTCGCTTAAAGGATAAGAATATCTCTAAAAAAAACCTGACATTTTGAAATACAATAAAGTATTTTTTTAATATAATTTAATAATATGCCATTCAGACAAACCCAATCCTTTTGTGTACGTCTGATAGAGAAGCAGCCATCTGTCTAAGTATTTCCACGACAATACCCTTTGTGCTTCATGTCACTGTGTCGCGTCAATCAATCAAGCCTGACATTCTGACGTAAATACGAGTCAAACGGGCCTTGTTCTATAAAACTCGTTGGCTTAACTGTCGACTGTTCCTCAACATCCTGCTGTGTCACAGCACAGGGTTTTATGAAGGTTAACTATTTTTTTAATTGGGGAGTATGACACAGGAAAGCATATGATCAGATTAATGTATGTGTGTATACATTCACAGAGCTCTGCACATTTGCACACATTAGCTCATTTAGATTCATACACACAGACACACAGAAACACACACACAGACACACACACACACACACACCATTTTATCTCTACTTTGCGAGTGGTTTTCCCAAGTGGCGTGAAGCATGGCAGGGACGTGATTATTGCATGCACATTCTTTACTCCAGCCCATTAAACATTCATTACACACAATGAGATTAAATACTTGTTTTCACAGGAAACTGCACAGAAAATGAACAATGCCACAACTGTCTTGGGGGGATATACTTTGGTCATGAGAACATAAATGATTATAATCCGTGAATCTTTTCAGGTTTCTCTCTTCTTTTTTTCTTTTTAATGGCATATTCTGTGAGGCGATAAACCTTACCTGGTGTCTTTACTTGGCTTACAGTGTATTAAGACCTGTTCTCTCCAATATAATATTTGTGGGGAAATAAAATAGTAATACATTTATTAAGAATTCCATTTGCCTTGCCGAATAAACTCATCTCACCGTAAGCACACATAGACATACGTCCCATTGGTGTCTACAAAGGGGGATTGATTGGTGTTGTATCCTAACCGCTACTAAACTCACCACAAATTAAACCCAAGGAGGAGCAGACTGGTAATTACCCAAGATCCTCAGTCATCATCGTATGTAAATCTTCCCCCTTCTCATTATACACGTTTATTTGGAGAGCTCTTCTCTCAAGTCACATGGATCTTCTCTCTCTCTCTCTCTCCCCCTATCTTTCTTTCTCTCTCTCTCTCTCTCTTTCCACCCTTCAGAGCTGCCAAATATAACCCCACTTCATAGTTCAGCCAAAAAAATGTTTTGATGTGAGGAAACGCTTTTTATTAGCAAAGGATTATATAGATTTGGGCGGCTGTGATGAGCAGAGCAGAGCTCAATGAAGTTTTATCAGATGAGGAGGGATGTTTTGGTTTGGGTCTCGTTCCAGGGTCAAGTGCTTTGTCGGCATTGAGTGTCAGTGAGCCAATATATCTTTATATCTTCACAGGGATAATAATCTGTTGTCAATATTCTGAAATGTGGATAATTAGTGCCAGTACTCTGTAAAATGTGTTGAATGCAATGAAAATGCCTGCTTGTATTGAACAAAGCGCTAAGTATTGAATTTTCCAGTAAGCCAAATCATGATGAATATTATTTCGTTTTTTTCCCCCTCCAAGCAAGCGGGCTGTATCATTTTACGGGTGCCATGATATTCGACCAAGTGAAGCGGGGGGTTGGATGGGGTGCTCACTACTAATGTTTCACTGTATGTTACGGCCCCATAGATGCATTAGGACAGAGGGATTCCTAAGCCACAGTGAAGTGGAGGGGATGGGAACAAGGGGTTCGATGTCAGACTGACTTTAATGAAACCTGCACAGAGTTATGAGGCACTGCAGAAGCGGGTCTCCACGTCTTGCCCCCCCCCACCTCAACACTGGTGAGAAACAAAAAAAAAACTTGCTGGGGGTCCATGTAATTGGTACTTCACCAGTGAAAGCAGACAGCCCAGACTTTTTCGTTGGCCGTGATTTACCATGGAGGTGTTGGTGTTACGATTCCAGTTGGAGCACACATACAAACAAAGCAATGAGACACTACTTTTGATCGGGATGCACTCGCACACTGTTCTCAGAGCCACTGCAACGCTATGCAAATTGTCCTACTTAATTCGATTTGAATGCCATTTTTGCATTTCTTTGAGTTCAGCCATCTCGACGAGGCATTTTTTAATTGGTAATGCAGCAATATGTTCCAGTCTCGAGACACAACCACGTGGGAGTTAGACAGGAAGCCCTCGTCTTCCTTGCCTCGGCGGTGAAAAACACTCGCGCGTGTGTTTGCTAAAGAAAGTCAACAGCTATTTTGGATTCCAAATGAGGGGATCTCGAACAATGTTTAGTGGCCTGCAGCTTTCTCTCTCTCGCTCGCAAGTGGGATCCCTGAGGGCCTGAAGCAGATGTGTGTTGAAGAATTTCCTCTCTTTGGTCAAGTGAATGAGAAACCTGATGACTTTAGGGGAGTGGGGTGTGTTAGTGCCAACCTTGTTTAGTTATTTATATTTGCTCGTATATTGTATATGTGTACATATGTTTATTTATATTTGTTCTTTTATAAGCGACGTACCATCAGTAAAGGAAGTAAAACGGACCACCTGCACTGGTGGAAACACACACACACACACACACACACACACACAACACACACATATCCACAGACAGTGTTTTATGTCTGGATGGCGCGCTGAGGCGGCGGCGTGGGGCGGACGGGTGCCCCAGAGAGGTTGTAAAAAGACAACTGGAGCATCTCATTTCGCATGCGGCCCTGGCCCTAACGAAGGATCCGGAGGCCCCGGCGCACAGCTAGTCTGAGTCATTATGGAAATGCATTGCCTCCATCACCATCACCAGCCGGCTTCTTCAACACATGGAGGAGAGGGACATTTATATTCTGCTTTCTGTCTTGGCACTCCCTCTCCCTCCCTCTCTCTCTCTCTCTCCCTCTCTCTCTCTCTCGTCATCTTCTTCTATGCTTGTGTACTCCAGAGAGTCTTCTAGGGACCCAACAAATCCACGCTTCAGCTTGGCCTTTGATTCGGTGGGAGATAGTCAATACCCCAGCGTGTGTGTTGTGGTGAGAGCAAGTACTTTGTAAAGTATTAAGTGGTTGGATTTTTTTGTAGCCATGATGCTAGACTCTGGGTCAATTCAATTTGAATTCAGGCTGCAGAATTGATTCAGGCTCAATTCCTTCGATTCCCATACATTTTGAAGTACAAGGTTGTTTTGAACAATTGTACACATGGTACCTTTCCCTCCCTTTCTGCTCAGGAAGAAGTGCAAGGCTGTGCAGGTGTCAGTTGTGTCTTGCACTGAACTTTCACCTACTGATGAAACATCTGACTTTCCTATGCTGTGTTGCTTTGAAGTGAAGAAACCATCTGCAAAAGAAAGGTGGAAAATATGTTTCGGTTGGAGCACCTGCTGTATTCAATTTGAGTCAGCTTGAGGTGCTTTGTTGATTTGATATAAGGACAATATATATACATACAAATCCAAGAAACTGGCAGGCAGTCTTTTAAACAATCAACATTTTCTTATTTTAAACTGTTGTGTGGTATTTAAAAAAATCAAACTGCGAGATAACAGAATTGTTTTTTCTTTTCTTTTGTAGTGGTATTTCAGCAATAGGAATCTTCCATTTGAACACCGCTAGAGTGTGTAAGTAAAGTCCTAAAAGACACGGACATCCAAGCAAAAGTTCCTGTGTGCTAGACAGTAATATAAGAGAGACAAATGAAAAAGTGGAAAGTCTGCACACTAGATGCTGCTCCCAAATTAATTTAATGATGTCAAGAAGGTTTGGGCAAGACATCCTATGATAAAAAAAAATTCTATGGTAACATCAAATTACTTTACAAGCTGCATCTACCGTGTGGAACTTACAGATGGAGTAGCTATAACATTAGAGCAGTTGTGTTGTTCCCACACTATTCATCAAAGCTGAATTAAACAGCAGCGTAGCGAATACAAATGATAGCAATGGTTACCTTACCTTTCTATTTATGCCCAGGACACTACGACTGTGCTCAACAAGATCAAGCACCTGAGAAACGTAAGCAAAGAGATGTTCCCAACCACCTTTGTACACAACAACAGAGCACAAACAAGGCCTAACAGCTTTCAAACACCTTTTAGGTGCCCTACCATAATCTGACATTTCAGCCTGTGCTTTCTTTCTGTATACTGTATAGTCAGTCACAAAATTGACTAGCTGCATTACCCATTAACTAATAAATGAAGTGGAAATTGGAATGGAGGATTCTTCCATAAAAAGAGCAGGCATTGAAGACCTTGAAGAGGTCCTCTTCTCCTCTCCGCCTCCTCTTTTTTCTCGGAGCGAAGAAAGATGTGGATGGGTTCACGGTGATTAGCGCTGGCAGCGAAGAGCGTCCCAGGCCCGGCCCCTGTGGAGCCCCGTGGCACACCCCTTGCCCCCTCTCCACCCCCTCTCTCTGTCTCTGGTTCCCTGCCAAACGCTGCTGTCCCTGCCAAATTAGAGGGGCGATGGGCACATCCCTGCTCCTCCTCCACTTCCTCCTCCGCCCAGTTCTACAGGGGATCCCTCCCATCGCCCCCCCCCCCCCCCCCCCCCCCCCCATTACCCCCACCCTCACCTCGCCTCAACTGAGTTAAGTGATTCGCCAAGCGACCACAATCCCTCATTAACAAGCTTGTTTTGTTTATAACACACACCCACATAAACACACTCACATACTCAGATGTACCTTCATTCATTTAATTTACATCATACGAATTAAATCCTTTACATTATCAACAATCAGGGTACAGTGTGAATAGGAGATAATAGTAGTATAATAATAACACAGGCACGGATGAGAATAGTCTGAATTGCTGGGCAGCAGTGCTAGATGGTGTTCTCTGGAGGAGTACAACGGTTGGGTGGCAGCAGATGCCATTATGAGAGCGTTCAAATAAGTGGAGAATCACTTTGTTGGTAGGGATTAGTGATTTGAGTTTAATACACAGCTCTTTAGAGTGCTGCAGAAAAATACATTCAGAGGAATGGGCCTTCCTAATGTTCGGTGGTCTGATGACCGCCGCAAAGTCACAAATAAATGCAAATAACAGCTGTTAATGGCAGGGTTTTGTGCTTTTGATACTTGCATATCCTTCCGCAAGAAGTCCGTTCACTTATCGCAATGAAATTTCCTTGAAAGTGAAAGTCAGCAAGTAAGATGTTGCCACGCAACACCTGAAACTGTCAAGTTATTTTTGCTTGTGTGAAACTGACGCAAAACGGTAAACTACTTTAACCCTTATGTTGTCCTTGGGGTCAATTTGACCCCAAGCAGTGTTTAACATCATAAAATATATGGTTCACTTTTTTTGTTTTGCTTCAAGTTTCATGACTTTTCCTTATTTGAAGGGTACAACAGAGTAAACATGAAATTTGCACAAAAATATGTTTCCAATGTCCTGTAAAAAAAATAGTTACGTTGGTGGTATTGGGGTCAATTTGACCCCATTTTTATGAAACATGATGAAAATGAATATTTGACAAATTATGGATATTATTATTGTAATAGTATGAGAACATGTAGCTATTATCATTATTTCATATACAAGTACATATTACATATAAGTTATTTTGGCAGGTCTGAAAAAGTCCAAAAAGTCAGCCTTTGGGCTGTTGACACTGGATTGGCCATATTGCCAGTCAGGGTTCCAGGGTTCATAAAGGGGTGTGGGGGGGTGGGATTGTTTTGTAGGGCTTTTGATAGTGGTTATTACACTCTTGTTAAGTACCTACCACAAAAAAAAATTGGGTAAAAAAAATAATTTTAATCATTTTTGAGAGTTTTTTGTAGCTGGGGTCAAATTGACCCCAAGGACAACGAACATCGTAAGATTTTAGGACAACATGAGGGTTAAGAGACCCATTGTGAAGTTTCTTTTCTCATTTTGGCCATGATATGAGGGATAATGTGTTATTATTGGAAATGATTCCACTGCTTGGTTAAATTTTCCATTGTCCATTAACCGTACAGTATGTTATTTGCACACCTATGAAGTAGATAGAAATCCGTATCACAGCCGTATCACAATTAGCTAAACTCATTGTGAAGTTCAAATGAACTGTCAGGTTGCATCCATGCTATAAAATACAAATGTTCAGAGCATAGAAACATTGTAGTTTGGGCCTTTAGCCTTTGGTCTGCAAGTTCTGGAGGTGGAAGGTTGGGTCTTGTTTTGAAGGTACAGAGAAGTTTTTGAGTGTTTGTAACAATGCAGAGTGTTATGTAAAGAGACATTTTTGCAACAGTAATGCTGGCTGAAGGAGTATCGGAACAACTCTTGGTTTGCGGGATCATTATTTGAACCATTTTCTCTCTCTCTCTCTCTCTCTCAAACGGTATCAGTCAACCAAGAGTGAGATTGGTTGGATCAAGCAGGTTTGGTAGGTAGAGGACGCCTGCTATCCACTCAGATACACACATACACTCAAATACCAAACAGCACACAAAAAACCTGACTTTAACTTAAAAAGGCATCGGTTTCCTCACAAGCAATGTTGCACTGGGCCATAGTCTCCTTAGCGTGAGCCCTATAATTGATTTTCTATATCCACTAATTGGTATTACATTGCATGTTGTTTCCATGCACAAGCCTTAATTATGCCTGCTGAGCCCTATAATTGTGTGTTTGCTACTCTGTTATTTTGCCCATGCACTTACTTGCAAATCAGGCGGTTGGATGCTGAATGAAAACTAGGGAAAACACGCTTGTGAAAAAGATACTTTCCCATTAGACTGTGCTATAAGATGCGTGATCTTTCCTTAACGATGCATGATCTTTAATGGCATGTTTCCTGTATGCTTTATCGCCTATGTGAGTCATGAGATAATGACAAAGGTACTCTACTCTCTAGCTACCACATCACAGATCACAGAGAGACAGAAAGTAAACTACAGACAGCTGTCGTCACAAACAATGCTAACTCTAATTTAGCTATAAACGCTCACTTCTCCTTTAGTTTGCATGGGCACAGATCTGCTTGGGTTGGGGTCACAAGGCTTGAAAACCGGAGAACCAAACCAACCGCTGGCTCCCTGAGCAACAGCATCTGGGGTTTTGTGCTAATGAACATCATGGCTGAGATGTCACGTGTGCCGACTCCTTCCGCGCATACATCTGTGTAACTATGATCCTCGCGCAAATCAAATTCTTGACTTGGTTGATTGAGGACAGTGCCTGACGATAAGCCTTTGTAATGGAACTCTGTCAATCAATTTCATAGTGCTCCTTGCCTCCCCCTCCCTGCCTCTTGGGGTGTTTGCACAGATTGAATGGAGAGGTTGAGCCTCTGACGTTTGGTCCATTGCTTCTCCAGCTTTCAGAATGACATATATATATTTTGCTTGATTTCATTAACTGGGCAGGAGTAGACAAATTTGCCTTGTGAAAAGCAATTACAAGACAGCTAACTGGGATTGTACAGCAGGAACTTCTCTCTTTCTCTCTCTCTCTCCCTCTCTCTCTTTCTTTCTCTCTCACCACACAATTATGATCTTCCATTTCCTCTTTTTCAGATCTATCGTTTAAGTTCTTCTGACAGGCTAAGACATCATCATTGTGTCAGAACAAAACCAATGAGATATCCCCAGCATAACGATAGTATGATGATTTTAAACTCAGCCTCAAAACTCAGTCAATCATCATTCACAAGGTTTCAAGATTTTCTTTTTTGTTTGTGGTCAGCCCTTAAATCTCATCTGCGCCTCTCACCGGTTTCCGCACGCTCTGCCCTTGCCCTGCCGTGCCCGGCCGCGTTTCCGAATCTGACCGCGCCTCAGAACCATTGATCTGGCCCTGTCACATCTCATGCGGTATGCTCTCTTTGATAACCTCGTCAAGGAGGCTCGCCGGCGCATACGAGCTGAGCTGAGTTGCCCGGGACGCTCTCTTAGTATCAAAGCTGCTGTCATCCAATAAATTCGGTCTGAATGAACTGTTGCCTGCGCTCGGGAACGCCGAGCAGAAGGGGCCGAGATGGCGATCGCACTCTGACTCATCCCGATCGGTGCTTTTGAATTTCCCAGGGCTTATCCTCTGCCGGGACTACAAGTCTGATCATTCTTATCGCTTCAACTTTTTTTCTGACATATCACACAGACATCCTATAGGCAGATAATATTACTTTGACTTGTGCATAGTTCATCTTAAAGCTGCCATTGCCTCAACGTTGTATTATAATGTGCTGTAGTAGATCTGTATTTAAAGTCCGTTTTTATTGCGGCAACACGGGAGTTAAACCTCGATTTAACCTTGTTTAATTGAGATGGAACCTTTCAAAGGAGTTGGGGCCTACCAAGCATGGTACATTTTCATATAAAGCCATATAGATATTAAAACAGGCTTGGCTTGAAGAATTGGCGGATCATGGCTTTTCTGGCTCCGATATTAAAACACATCCCATTTCATTACCTGGGATTTTCCTTCCAAATATGATATTCATTATTTATTCCACAAAGGACGGTGAGTCTCTGAGTTTTTTTTTTTTTTCTCTTTTTTTCTTTGTGCTGCTTTCTGATCTGATAATCTCACTGTGGCCCATATATGTACCGTCCTGGCTGAGTTGTGAAACTGACCTCCCTGCAGGTCAGGGCAGCATTAATATGGGTCCTGGAAAGGTTTCAGTCTGAAAGTGAAGTGAAAGACTCCACCACTGATGGGAAAATAATTTGATACACTTACGGCATAGCATAATGTATGTGCCGGAGGTATTAAAGGCTACCTGTCAATGGCTTTGTGGCTTAATTAAGCAGATTACATTTGAAGCGTCATTGCTTCACTTCGAAATCCATGCCGGGCTCTGCCTCTGCCTCTGCCTTTGCGTTTTGAATGCTGTGATCAAGCTCTTTAGCATACATTAATGCAGCAAATGTTGGACGGAATTTAATAGAATTGCAGCTATTTAATCCTCCCTTGTTTTTTTTTATTATTATTATTCTTTGTCGCAGCTATTTCTGCTTTAAACTGTCCCCCCCCCCAACCCCATCAAGTCCTCGTTTGCATCTTCATTCTAATTCAAGCCGCCTTCATAAACATGGCGGCGGCGGCGACGACAAACATCAGCGCGTGGATCCGGCTCGTTGAAGAGAGGGTAATCACTGCTCCAGTGGGTTTCCACATGGGGAGGCGGAGGTGGGGTGCCAAAATATTCCACACCTGAATTCCACTAGACTTCACACACCGCTAATGGAACAATGTTGAGGCCTGATTGAGAGAAAATAGCATAATGTGTGTGTGTGTGTGTGTGTGTCTGTGTGTGCGCCGGCGTTTGTTGCACATAAGAATGTGTATACGCAATATGAGAGAGAAAGAATCTACTGCCTCTACTCCAGGTGGCTCCATCCATACAAGGGCTGGAGTTATTAGATATAACTCACTCAGTACCCAGGAGACCTGGCTCGGGCTTAACAAGAATAAAGAAAAGAGTGAAGGTGAGTGGGAAAAGAATGTGTGTGTGTGTGTGTGTGTGTGTGCATGCATGTGTGAGTATGTGTGTGGGGGAAAGGGGGGGGGGGGGGGTCACTGGGACAATATCTTTTATTCTCGGCGACACTGTCGGCAGGTGAAATGATCTGCCAATTCTAATGCATGTGCAGGCCTGTGTGCTGCTGCAGTGTTAAGTATGGAGCCCTGCTGTCTGGCGGGGCGGGGGGGCCGGGCGGGTTGGGGGGGTGGGGTTGTGTGTGTGTGTGTGTGGGGGGGGGGGGTGAATAAGAGCGCCTGGTGCCTGGTCGCGCTGCAGGGTGTTCGGCCATCTAGCTGACTGAGCCCCCCGCGCTGACAGACTTAATCACTCCGCGGCGGCCGATTTAAGACAAAGGTCTTTAAATTTAAATATCCCATTAGAATTCAATAGATGGGGAAAAGCGATAAGCATCTAAACCAGAGCACTAGATTTGCTCTCGCAGAATGCAAAGCTGATGGAACTATGCATAGGCAAGTTCACCTTCCCTGTGTATGTTGGGGAGGCGAGGGGAGGGGAGGGGAGGGGTGGGCTTTACTTGTCAAGGTGATATCTGCTGCATCTTAATTCGTCGACCCGGGAGTGGCTGGAGCATTTCTCAGGTTCAAAGTGCTATGTTTCTTTCCCCCCCTCCCCCCTCCCCTGTTTTTTTTGTTTTTCTTTTTTCAAGCGGAGACAGAAAAGAATCAATCCCACATCCCCTGCCTGGGTCACTCTTTTCTCACCAGAAGTGCCGCAACACTTTAAAAATTAAAATTGAGGCCGTGCAGTGGGGAGGGAGGGGGGGGAAAGCACAAGTACTAAATGCAGGGAGAGAAAAAAAAGAAGAAAGAAAAAATTGATTTTGGTCACATCTCCTCCTGTTTTCGCGTTTTTAGCTCCTTCGGAAAGGCAGCGTATAAAAGGTTACCGCTGGCTGTAATGCCTGCTGCCCAGTGTTCCGCTCCTCAGAGGATTGTGACTCCAGCTGCCCAGCACGACATGACCAGGTCAGCTGTGGCCTGGCCTCCCACGCTAAAAGCTTCCGGAAGCTTCCGACTTCTCTGAGCCGGAGTGCCTTTGCAGCGTCGGCCCCGTAAGTCCTGCTGGCTGTCCTTTCAGTGGTCTCAAACAAGCTTGACCAGAGTAGAGAACCCAGACGCAGGCAGCGGCACTGGAAAGGGTAAGTGGACACTACTGTGGCTACCCTTTGAGCTAGCTGGAGCCGTGATATGAAACTTTCACAGTTTAGCATTCATCCACCCCAGAAAGGTATGCAGTCTCAGTGGCTGTCATGCTGCTGGTACCTGGAATTTGTATCTGCACATAAAATAGGATGTTCTGGGGTAATTTTGGGGTGTTCACAACAAAGACTGTACAAGGAAACCCAAACCTGACCAGGTGCTGTAAACTGGCCTTTCTGCTGTGCATGTTAATATGCTGTGTAGTAATTCTGGCACACTAAACTATGGCTACAAGTGCTGTGTGTCACTAACACATCACAGAACACACCACACGCTCACTGCATTCCACACGATGACATTGTTCACTATTTCTTTCTCTCGTGCTCCTGCTCCTCCTTCTCCTCCTCCTCCTCTTACTCCTCCTCCCTTGTTCTCCCATCTAGGTTTTGCTGCAACATGCATCTGTCGACAATATCTGCTGTTTATTTGCGCTCAAACATCATAGCACACCACCAGAGTGTAATTGCTATTGACACAACAGAGCCGTTCAGTCTCCCCAAAGAGACATTCCTTCAAACTGCCCGGTGCTTCATGCCTATTTCATATTCACTGCAAAAGGGCTTCATTGTGTATTTTGCTCCGCTTGTCCATGTGTGTTATGTTGCTCCCAACAGTGAATAGTCCTGTGAACACGTTCACTCTTCTAAGGAAATCATGAATCTGACCCCTTTAACGCCCTCTGCGCTGAACCAGTGACACACTCATAATCCGAGGTTTGTTGTGGAACGGGTGCAAGAGGTTGCAGGAAGCCGACATAAAATCTATTTCAACTACTTAGAGCCATCCGGCATGAAAGGCCAAGCCTAAAGCAACCAGAGCATGTCTTTTAATGAGTACATATGCATGGGCCTTAAATGGAGATCTGCTGTTTCAGGCAAATGGCAGAGAATGTTGCTTAAATTATGGAGGATGGAGTTTCTCCATCACGACTCAGCGCAGAACTGCTCTAGAATGTTGCCAGGGTGTGTTTTCTCCAACACTTACCTGCAATCTCTCTCTCTCTCTCATCTTTATGTTTCCGTCCTCTTCAGTGCTTTCATATACTATTTCTGTGTCTTTCTTGCCTCGCTTACTTTTAAAACATCTCTGAATAACGTTGGTTTGTATCTTGTAGACCAAGCTAGAACCAACATCACAAACAAACTAGTTCTTTATTATTAAGGTCATCAAATTTACAGGCATTTGTACAGGCTGAAGGTGTTCTTTTTACATACTCTGCTCACTATTTATATTTGCACAAGACACATGTACCAACTAAGGTATTGATTACAAACACACACTTCAAACAGCTCCTCTAAATGCAAGGTCTGTCGGCCTCCAAAGCAGACAAACATTCTGGTAGATTAACCACATCAAAAAGAGGAGAAAAGCATAGAGTTCACTAAGGTCTCTCTCCTTCTGGCTTTCTCTTGTGTTCCTCTTCTCTCTATCTCTCTCTCTCTCTCTCTCCCTCCCTCTCTCTCTCTCCCTCACTCACTGTGTGTGTGTGTGTGTGTGAGAGAGAGAGAGAGAGAGAGAGAGAGAGAGAGTGTCTGTGTGTGTGTGTGTGTGTGTGTGTGTGTGTGTGTGTGTGTGTGTGTGTGTGTGTTCGTCCACTCAGGAGTGCTTCAGCAGAGTTCATCTCCTTGTCTCCAGGGTGTGGTTCATCACGTTCCATCAATCATCGGATCAAAGGTCTACCGTGCAGCCGCCCCACATGACACACACACACACACACACACACACACACACACACACACACACACAGATCCAAGGTGGTAAGAAGTCATTGTATTGCAGACATGCAAGAGGCATTCTAATGTGCAACAGAAACCCAGAATAATCACTAAAGACAAAAGGTCACAAGATGACAAGTGAACGAGAGGCAGGAATCAGACAAGCAGGTTGAATAATGACAATCTTAAAGTCCTTTCACTACCCCAAGAGAAGCGTACCATGTGATGTGTCAGGAGTGGTGAAGCAGGCTCCATTTGCATCTGCCATTACTGTGTGTCAGATTTGGATCTTTCTTTTCATTTTCATCTTGCTTCGTCAGAATACGTCAGAATATGTCAGAAATATGTCAAAATAATTTAATTCTGGTGTGTAGGCTAGTGACAAACAGTGTCTGGCATTCAGTCATCTTATGAATGGACTACGGAAAGAAACCTGACATGGAGTCTCAAAACACTTGGTGAAGGAATGTGATGAGTGTGTGGCTATTGAAAGTACCTGTATGCACATGTTGAATGCATGCTATGGAGCTTTTCAAATGACCTCCGGGAGGCCGCATGCACATGAAGTAACCGCATTTCATGTGAAAGTGTTAGCGGGAAGGGACGCTTTCACCCAGTGCTCCACACTAGAAGAATCCAGACAACACATTTATATTCATAGGATGGCTGAATAAGGTGTGAATGCCTTCGCTGATGGAAAATGTGACTCAGACGAGCCAAACACATTCAGAACCGAGAGTGTCCAGGGTCCACTCACATATTGTGTAGTCCAGTGCTCTCCGATGGCGATCCATCCACCCAAGTGTATGTTAATACAAGGTGAGCTGAAGCCAGGGGGCTAAGTGAGATGTGGGTGGGTGAGTGTTTTGACAAGAGGCATATGTTAGACCTCACATACAGTAGGAGATTGAGTTGCCATGCATGCACAATATTGTATGTCTTTAATGACCGCCATGTGGCCATGCAGCCTGTGAGCTAATGTAAATGTGTGCCTCTGTTGGTTTACTTTTTATGGACAATTGCCATCAGCGTGATTCATGAGGACGGTCACCCAATCAATGTGATTAATCACTTAGCGTTACCATGGAGGAAACGAGTGACAGTGTGTAGGCCAACACAAACATAGACATCAAACATTTCTGAGAAATGCTCTCATTAATTGTTTAGTCTGATTTAGTGTGGGAATATTTTACTTATTCTATCATGCCACAAGCTACATCAACATTCAGGACAAAGCAAGACCCCTTTGGACCCCTTTTGGCAGTGGACAATACGTTATCCATTACATGTTGCCTGGACATCATGTTCTGAGACCAAGTCAACGGTTTTGGAACAGGGCATGAAATAACAATGTTTTCATGCAGCTTTGCAATCTCGCTTTGTTTGTGCGTATGTGCGTTTGTTGTGTGCATGTATATATGTATTTATGTGTACAGTTATGTATATGTGTTAGTGTGTGCAAGAGTGCGCAAGTGTGTGTGTGTGTGTGTGTGTGCGGTGCACATTTGCTTCATCTAGTAGTACAACAGGACTGGAGTGCTTTGGCACTGGGCTAAATGAGAGGCGAAGAGCGGCCTGCAGAAATGACCCCTGGGGCCAGACTCTGCCTAGCCGCTGGTCTCGGCACACGTCTCCTGGCCAAGAGCGTCTCATTAATTCGAGAGGGAAATGTCATGCGAGGCCAGTCCAGGGAAAAGATTTTGACTGGCCCCAATAAAACCTGCATAATGGGCCAAGAGCCATCTATTAAGGAATTAGCGCGCACATGGCAGCCCACTGCTCCATACAGCATGTCTCCTCTTATGTCTTGACTTCAGTATTTCTTTCCTTCCCCCCCTTTCTCTTAAATGTATTTTAAGCTTTTTCTATAGCAGGCATTCACCACTCAAAGATTTTAAGGGTCATTTATCAGTCAGTGAAATGACGGCTAAAAAAAGAAAATTACTCATTATGTGAATGAGAAAGTGCTGGAAGGAGACCTATACGGGCGTAATGGCGGAAAGCTGCCTTCTAATTTTTTGCCCTCGAAACTCTGAGTGCAAGAAGATGAGAATTCAAAGAGGTCTAGAATGACAAAATGGGGCGCTTCTTTATCTGACAGTTGTGGCGATGAGAAGCCAAGGTCTCTGTCGTTCTTTTTTAACTCTCTCTCTCTCTCTCTCTCTCTCTCTCTCTCTCATGCGCTCTCCCTTTATCTCTTTCTCTCTGTCTCTCTCTCGCTTACACAGGAGGCTTTGGGATGAGACCACAATGCAGGAAAGTTTAATAAATCCCTCCATGTTCCTTCCTGCAAATCCATTATGTGTTTCTCTTTATCACATATAAGCAATGTCCAGCGGCAGAAAGCAATCTTAAAGAAGACATCATGGGTTGTCATGTGCCAGCAGCTGACTGTCCCCCCGTCCCCCCCCGCCCACCTACAAACTCTCCTTTTTACAAAACAAAAGACACTACGGACAAGGCCAAATGTCCATGATACACTGTCTTCCATAGCATACAACTGTATGTGGTCCATACACTGATAAACGATCAATTTAAATGGGGCTGTTGAGGAGAGTGTGCCTTAGCAAATGACCTGTATGGCGGAAAAAAGACACATGGTCATCATGTTTTACACAGGTGTTATGTGTGGGCAGTTAAAGAACTGCTCTCAAGGTCCTGCGTGAAGACTTGTGCAATCTTTAACATTGATTTACAAATGGTGAATTGGTATTGATGTCATCTGTTGAACAGGTTGAAAGGGCAGGTGTAGCATCAGTCATAGCGACTGTGTCATGTCACGCCACAATACGATCTGTGTACAAAACTGCAAGACTCCCCAAGGGCACAGCCTTCTTTTCACTGTCCACCCTTAATCCAAGTGACCAATTTGTCAGCCAATTCGTGCCTTCTATGGAAGTTTAACAAAATGTACATCTGCCCAAAAATGTCCAGTAACCTTTTTTTTATAAAACAAAAAAGCAGGAGACTCAGCATGTGTGTTTCAATCGCCGGGATAATGCTCTCGCCTGACAAGGAGCGGAGTCTTCGGACGGGCATGCTCTGATTCGTGCTGGCCGTAGATGACTTCACTTTGATATCATCCATATTTGATTAGTTTGGCTCCGAACAATCTCCTGATGCAGTGGACTGTGGAGGGCAGCGAGTCAGACGGTAGAGGTCAGCGAGATAGACGCCGGATGAAAGTAGGCAAATCCCCCTCCGCGCGAAGAGAGAAGGGGGGGGGGGGGGGGAGAAAGAAATTATAAATAAAGAAAGGAATGAGAGAGTGAGATGTGTCGCCTACACTCACCCCCTCTCTGCCCCCCCCCCCTCCCCCCTGCCCCCCACCTCACTAAAGCCACTCATTACCGCTGCTCACAAACAACAGCTCCCGCACGGCCTTGTGGAACAGAGCACGCCAGCGCCAGGTCTTCACACAGAGCCAGTGACCTTTAATTTATGTAAGTGCCCCCTTCTAACACTGAATAGCGCTTCAGTGAAAGAGAACTGAGGAAAAGCAGAATAAAAAAAAAATGACGAGAAAAGCATGTGTGTGTGTGTGTGTGTGTGAATGATTGTGTGTGTGTGTGTGAGTGTGTGTGTGTGTGGTTCACCCCGCACTTGTAATGAGACATCAGTATGAATGTTCTGGCCCTTTGACGAGCCAGCCTCAGATTAGCGCTGGTCTGACACTGCTGTGATTGGCCTTATTAACGACCAATGGCGCTCATGTGTTAGACAAGTGGATGATTATTAACGAGAGATTTTATTCCCCGTGGCTCTCGGGGAGGCTAACGCGATAGTATCGATGCGGTGAGGGGTCCCACTGGACAAACCAAAATGTTTGTTCTGATAACAGCGTTATTTCAAATGGATTAAGAATGATTTCGTCCCCTTACCCATTTTTTCCGCCAATGAGAAATGAATCAATTCATCCTACTTACATTTATGTGCTGTGTTCTGATATGTTCAGAGACACAATTCACTGTAATGCTTTTATGGGGGAAATTCAATAAGACTGCTATTTCTCTCTCTCTCTCTCACTCTCTCTCGCTCTCTGGTTCTTCTGTCTCTCTTTTTGTCTTTTCTAGGCTGGTATGCATTTGTTTGGTCCTGTCTCTCCTTTTGGTCTTTCCCAGGCTGGTGTGCATCTGTTTTGTTCTAAACCAGACATCAAAGAGCAGATACGGGAGAGGGGCCTGAGCTCTTCAGTATTTTTATTAGGGCTGAAGAGCAGATTGCCTGGTCATCACACCAGGCCTCTTATGAAATGTGTTTATGAATGTGTGTGTGTGTGTGTGTGTGTGTGCGTGTGTGTGTGTAGACCCCCAAAGGGCCGGGCCGACTGATGTATTTGTTTTCTCATTGGGGAGGCAAGGGCACATGCTGGAGCGGAGCTCAGAGGAATAGCACTTTGCGGAAATGACTTGCTGCGTTGTGTGTCTGTGTGTGTGTGTGTGTGTGTGTGTTTGTGTGTGTCTGTCTCTGTGTGTGTGTGTGTGTGTGTGTGTGTGTGTGTGTGTGTGTGTGTGTGGGTGTGTGTGTGTGTGTGTGTGTGAGTGAGTGAGTGTGTGTGTGTGTGTGTGTATGTGTGTGTGTGGGTGGGTGCCGTGCAGCGGCCCCAGCTCGCGGGGGGAACATTACTACTTTCCATTACGGCCATCAGAGAATTTTCATCCCCGTCAACTTTTAGCGGAAAAGATCACAAGGTCAGGTGGCGGCGGGTGTCATCTGAGGGGGGTAAGGGGGGTCAGCAGGATACAGAGGGAGGGGGGGGGGGGGGGGGGGTGTCAGCGGGATACAGAGGGGGGGTTGGGGGGGTGGCCATGTTGAGCCTTTCTACCTCAGACAGACAGGAAATCTCACATCTCTAATCCCGCCCTCTGATGTGTGCAGACACCAGGGTGTCAAAATGTCACTTTAATCAGCCATGATTATAAGCAACACGGGAGCACCTCCACCAGGCTCACTGGTCACCACAGAGTGCAAGCATCGTCTCCTGGCAGCCTTTGGGTCACCTCAGTCTATAAATGACATTGTTTTAACATCTGTGTCCGATAAGGCACATGGATAAATATCTTTGTTCCTCTTTAAAGATTTCTAATTTCAAATTGTAAAAAAAAAAATCATGTTTTGTGGTGATGTGTTCAAAAAATGATACGACGTGATATGAATAGGCTTTCATTGGCAAATTGCATTTTATATTTCTGAACAACACAAGTTGACTAATGCACGAATCACAGAGATTCCTTAAATAATGTAAATGCGTGATTAATCAGACCTCCATGAAATACAATCATCTTGAATGTCAGATAGCAAGGCTTTTAATGTAATTTTTTAAAGACCAAGAAATGGCCACTCCACTGTGAGGCTAAGGCTTAGGGGAAGATTTGCCCTTAATGCTTCAAATACATTAAAACAATGTTGAAACAATCTCCAAATGAAATTGTCTCCCCCACCCCCTCTCATTTTCCTGTATGAAGACGGATTACCCTTTGGAAAACAGGGGAAATGTAAGAGACATGCAGCCCTTTTGAGGTCAGTAGGCTGGCATCAGACTCTGTCTACTCCAAGCTTCAGTCCGACAGCACCATGGCATAGCACTTGACAGCAGATGCCATCTCTCTCTCTCTCCATCCATCTCTCTCTCCCAATCTCTCTCTTTCTGACTGTCTATCTACAGTATCTTTCTCACTCTTTCTCTATCTCTTGTCCTGTTGACTGGAGATGCCATTTCTGTCTCACTCTATCTATCTATCTACAGTATGTGCACAATCTTTCTAACACTTTGTCTCTCTCTCTCTATCCATCTATTTATCTGTCAATATATCTATCTATGTATCTATCTACAGCATCTTTCTCAACCTCAATCTCTCTTTCTCGCGCTCAAGTTGAAGAATGGCTGCCATTATATGTTCTCCACTCTGATAAAACTCTTGTGTGTGTCATGAGAACTCAGTGGAGATGGACCTCGCGTGTTGGGCCAGACTGGGTGTCCTGCAGAATGGCGTGCCGATGTCGGTTCACACCGATAACCAGGGGAGCAGATGAGCTCATGTGTTAACAGTAATTGCTGACCACCTCTCCGCCAAACCAGCGGAGCCAACTCATGTGTATGCAATATTAAACAGAGCAAATCTATTGCTCTTCACATTCTGAGGAGAATGTCTGTGCTACATTATGACAGACACATTGGAAGCCTTTCATCAATCTATATTAAAAGGCATGCATACTGTGAGCCGGACATCATATGGATATTCAATGCACGATCAAAACGAGTTTTGAAAACATGAACTACAGCATTCATGAATGTGTTTTTTTTTTTAATATATAAAAAGGCATCAAACAATCTCTGTGATATTTTATGGACAAATGAGTGTGTGGAGAATTTCAATGACATCACCTTTTCCTTGCTTTCCAGTTTCGTAGCAACAGGTTTAATTAAAACCTAAGGGTCCCATAGGAATAGCTTTGGGGATTTCATTGTGAAATCTCACCTTTCATTCCTGGCTGGCTCTCACCTCTTCCTCTCCCTCCCCCTTACTTCCCTTGCCATCATCATCATCTGTCCTTCTCTATCGCTCTCGTCTGTCATCTCTCAGAAGCGATTGAGCACTTTGAAGGAAATGCATTAAAAATGGCCAACCTTGGTTCCGATCTTCGACATGCAATTTTTTTTTTCGTGCTCTCCTATTGCCATTCAATGGAGGCATGTGAAAAATAACAATAAATAAAATAACAATCTGGCAAGACTGGGTGTTCCCCTCACCTATTGCCCTTTAGTTAGGTTTTTCACCTCTTGGAAGAGGCGTCAGATCCGACATTTCCAAGCAACACTCCATCACCCCCAGCGAGCACGCACACACACAAACACACTCACTCCCTCTCTCTCCTCTCTCTTCTCTCTCTCTCTCTCTCTCTCTCTCTCTCTCTCTCTCTCTCTCTCTCTCTCTCTCTCTCTGTCTCTCCTCACCCTACAGCTTCTCAGACAGGGGGGATTATTCTTGCCGGGAGAAATCAACTCCTCGTTCCCGCGTAAACTCATTTTAAAAGCAGATGCTCATACATCATATTCCACTCACTCTGAATTTAAACAGATTACGGCAACAGCAGCTGAACCACAGCCACCAAACTTTGTTTGGAGGGGCCCAACCTTCGCCATCCCCCCACCCCCTCATCAGCCAACTCACTATACCGAAGTCTTGTAGGAAAATAACACTGCCCGGCTGACAAGCCTGCACCCAAATAGGCCACCAAAGGAGAGAGAGAAGCAGCACGACACATTTGTCTCTGTTGACACATGAGGGCTTTCTTCCTTCCTCTTGCGCTTAATAGAAAGAAAGAAAAAAAAAACGGTGGTGTAGGCTAATGCAGTGTCAGCTCTTGCGGCTCGGTTTGAGGGCCTAAATTATCTGGATTTTGTTTCCATTTAAGTGTCACAGCCAGAAATGGCATACCAATTACCCGTCCCATTGAAGTGCTCTCTAGTATTTTGGTGAGGTCAGTAATGTTTCGCTACTTCTTATGAGGACATCCGTCCCGTATCCCCCCTTCTACCATATAATGTGCACCAATTGGGCAACCTATTGAATTCAGAGCTTTTTTGTGGGGCAGGGTACAGGGTAGAAAGATTTCCTCTTGGTGGGCTAATCTTCATTTGCAAAGCATGTTCCAAATTTCACCAAAGTTGTTTTCGTGCCATAAGACCAGCACACCCCATTGTACAGTATGGCCATTTCCCAACCACTTCCAGGACCTCTGGTGGACATTTGTACTGCTTATTCCGGCATCTGGTGAGACCATACAGTATGTTGTACTGTGTCCAGTAATGAGACAATGTCACACACCAAACGAACCAAAGTTTGTTAACTTGATGAATGTTACATTATTTTACATGATATAAGCTGCTTAGTTGTTTAGCTAGTGTGACATCAATATAAAGACATGGCATGTGGCCTGCCCATAACAGGGCAAGTAATTACCAGACTAGTGAAAACCTGTGGAGGTCTTGTTGTCTGGCCCTGTAAAATTCAAATAAATATTCACTATGTCCCCCGGCGTTCTAGATTTATGTTATATAATGGGGATATGTTAAAGGTCCTATGCTCAGGTCAAGGGTCCTAATATGTTCCCAGGGTCCTAGTATGGTTCCAATGTCTTGTGTTACCAGCAATGATCCCCATATTCATGGGTTTCATCAGGTCCTTCCCCGTGCTAAAGCTGTAGGGGAAGGTCTGCAGAGAAACCTGCTCGTGTAAAATGAGCGAAAGCGAAAAGCGAAGGCAAAAACAGCGAAGAAACCTGCATAGTTTCTCTTTAACTGGCGAACATACTGTACGACCTTGACAACATAGATACGCACCAAAGATGTGTAATTGTTTTCGCTCTGTTTTCGCACAGTGTCATACACATACACAGGAAGCCATATAAACACTCATTAAAGCACTCCAGACAAATGCTCACTTTCTCAGTCTCACCCGTGCTTCTATTTTACCCGCTAACCAGATTACCACCTAGTCTCACAGTTGTGGTGCTAAAGTGTGATTATGATTCTGTCAAGTTAGTCAGCTGGGCGCAGTCTCATCAGCTGTGACAGAGTTAGCTTGTTTGTCCTTGGGAATATAGCTTGCATACAGTAGATACAGGGGAGCAGCGAGGTCATGAACGTGTGAACAAAGGCACGAGTGAACGAATGCAGCGGTGTTGATGAAAACTGAGGGGACACAGAAGCTGGATGACATTTCTCTCTTTAACTTCAAACAGCTTTTCTTTCTCTGAGTGGGTATGCGTCAGGGTTGAGCGGGCACGGCACGGCGTGCTGCTTTCATAGCTTTCGCTGCTATCTCAAATCACTGGGAATTAGAGCAACTTCACAGATATATATAATGCTATCTCATCCACAGCATCATGCCACATTAGCGCTCAAATTAGCCCATTTACACAGCTGGCAGATGGAGGCTAGCATTACCATGTTAGTGTTTCCTCTTGGCAATGCTTACTGTAGCTAAACAGCATGGACATATTGGAGAGGGTTGAGAGAGCTGAGTTATCGCACCCTGATCTTGTCACATCACATTCAATGGGAAATGATTGGCTGTCCAGGTTATCGAATGTCTGTTTACTTAGAACTGTGTCACATTCAGACACTGGTCTCATATCTGGATAGAAACAACACTGAGGTACAGAAGACATCCACATTTTAAATACAGCTGTTTGTTTGGCACTGATTTTATATGATTGCCACAACACTAGTCTGTTTTTACAATTTTATTTACAATTTTTTGTCTACGAATTCCAGGACACTGGATCTTCGAGGCACATGCAAGTTGGTGAGACATTTAGCCCCCCTAGGCTGACAGAAGCTTTCCTATGATTTTCATATCTCAATCTCTAATCAACATAGCCTTAAGAAACACTGGCAGTGGCGTGACACCACCATCTTCAAGCTACAGTACACACACACATACCCTCTCTCTCTCTCTCACACACACACACACACACACACACGTATAAATCTAGCGTGCTAGCTTTCAAAAACAAACAACTGTGAAAAGGGTATCAGTTGTGGCCATTAATCTTTTAATTACACACACAAAAAAAGAAAAAGATAAAGGTATTATCAGAAAAGATAGCACTAGGTTTATCTACCTAATTCACAAGCACTCTAATTGGTCTGTCCTGATAGAGATGATCCACTCAGGAACTGTGTGTGTGGACGCATCAATCTGAAGACCAGCTGTCATCTGCATCACTGATCGACAACGCTCTGATTCAACTTCAAAAGGAGCAACAGGATTAGGTAGTGATTATACACTAATAACACTGAATTCCATGTCAAGGGTGAGTAAATTCATGGATTTTTGTGTATCTCCTTGAAGTACTACTCAGGATACCTGTCCAGAATATCTGGCTACCTATCTTAGCCACGTCTGTGCCTATGCAGTATAATGGCACATTGGCACACTCTTATGTATTCTCTAGCAGGACTGCTAAGCCAGCAGCCAAAACAAAAGCTCAATTGCAATCTGGTTGGCTATTTTAGTCAGCTTATAAATTTCCAGTGGAGCGTCACCTGTGTTGTAACAGCAGTTATATTCTGCTGCTTCTGTGTTCACTCAGCTCCGTAAACTGCTTGTTCACTAGGCGCTGTATAGGCCTACCCAACCGGGTCCGTAGAAACAGGTACTCTAAAACAATAGCTGCTACAACACACCTGAGGCTCCAACAGCAGCAAATGAGCTGGTTAAAAAGCCCTCCATGCATAAATCGAATAGAAGAAGAAACTCGGACCAATATCAGCCTTGTCAATGGTAATGAACTGAGAGAAGTATAAGCAGGTCATCAGTATATTACTACACAGCCAAGAGATGAGTGTTGGAGAAACACTAAAACTACTTGTGCTAGTTTAGACACTAGCTCCTTCAGGTCATTCCTCATTCAAAGCACTGAATAGGTCTTAAGAGCTCTCCTGTCAGATCCTTGAGGTCTCGTTGCTTTTATATACTAGCCCTGTCTTATACGGTTTGTATCAAGATAATTAGCATCTCATTTGAGATATTTGCGCTATGGGTTATCTACCTCATCCACATCACAAGGTCAGAATGTGATAGACTCCACTTCACACATGTGTGTTCTCAGCAGTGTAAATGTGAAGCCATTCATTTTCAATGGTCTGGAAACAGGTAAATAGAACTGTCTGCCTTTCCTGAGGAATCCACCAAAGAGATCTTTGAATGGGATAGAAGAGTTTCAAGAGTATCACTTTATCTGCCTCACAATGTTAAGACCGATCTACTGTAACAGGCAGACAACCAGAATGTTGAGAGGTGGAAAGAGAACCTATTGAACCTACCAAATGCTAAGGTTTTTTTCCTTTATCAATTTCAGCCAGTAGATAGAATTCACTATTTTCCTTCTATAAGTTTCAAAATTGTCCTGCAGGAACTACAACAATCCTGTATAAGGCACTTCAGACTGTAATTTTTTTTTCTATTAATTTCAACGAGTGAATTATGTCATACTCATAGCAATGATTCACACTATTGAAGAATAAACTATCTTTCTTTAAACACAACCTACAGTAGTTCTACCTGGGGTTGTATGCTATGCGCACAACCTTTTGGCAGCAGCTGATAACCGATTTACTAAGACAGCAGTGCATTTGGGTTTGTAGTGGTGCATTACGGTTTCTGTTCTGCACTGAAGCAAACAACCTTCAGCTATGCCTCAGGGCCCAGACACATCACAGCTGTGCTAAAATATAATCTTACACTCACATAGTGCTGCCTATAAAGGACTGAGAGCAGAAAAGTAGCATGTGGAAATGCTTGCACGCTCTCTCAATCTGTGGCACAGGATCAGCAGGTATATTCTGTGCATGGTTGGATAAATGGACCAATACATTTCCAAGAATGTGTTATCCGTAGAGAGATCTAACCACGCCCTGATACAAAGATGACACACCATCATTTGTTAATCTAAAAGGAGCCATTTTTTTCCACTCTCTTTATTTTGCGTGCCTGTCTCTTTGCTAAGTTGAGTGTGATTTCTGCCAAAGCAGCCAGATGTTGCACACCATTCTCAAGGGCCATGAAATTTTAATTGGTAAAATAATTTCTGCTTCACTCCTGAGCGAACAGGACCTTGAGAGAGAGAGAGAGAGAGAGAGAGAGAGAGAGAGAGAGAGAGAGAAAGAGGAGTTCACAGATATATAAATATATACATAATTCAATAAATAAAAATGGTGAAATTGTAGCACTCATCACACTCACCCGTTGAATTTGATGAGCAAACACAACCAAAATCAATGTGGATGGCATCCAATCAACCTTGACATTCTCATATGCTCAGTGTTGCTATTTATCTTTTAATATATATATATATATTTTTACTATTCAAACAAATATTTTCTTTAATGAAAGACATAACTACAAAATTACTTTACCCAATCTGTGATGGTTTTATACCTGCGATTCTAAAGTTAAAGTTAAAGTTGCTCAAAGCAATGTCGGGTAACATCACTTCTGTTGATCGAGGGCTACTGTAGCTCACTACTCTCTCCCCCTCCCTCCCATGGAATTCAATTGAAACTCTCCTAAACACTCATATTGTTAGCGATTGGCTGGAAGAGTTTAGGTTTTTTAGGGTCCAGGCTGAAGAAGTTGTTCTTGCCGTATTTGGAGCCTGGGCTGTCCACAGAAACCGCATTTTTTTTACAGTGTTTCCAGGGGTGGTGTTTTGGTGGTGTTTTAAGCCTCCAACGTTGTCTTCAAGGCATGAATGGAACCTAGGCCAACTGTTTGCCTGGTGGTGACATACAGAGCACATACACACACAAATATATTTGCACATATACAGTATATATAACACATCACATCGGTTTGATGCCAGGGTTCCTAACAATTTTACATTTCACAAATGTATCAGACTTAGCATGCAGAGAGCGCGAGAGAGACAGACAGAGGGAATTTCTTACTGTTTTTTTTTTCAAATAGCGGCGCATTACGAATACCTGGCGGCCCAGCTTGCTCAGGCAAGATAAAGTGTGGGAGACGCAGGGGAGACGCAGGGGAGCGGCGCTCAAGCGTGGAGCAGGGCAGGAACTCGCCGCCTCTCCAGCCCCCAGCCTCTCTCGCAGGAGGCAGGGCCCCGAGGCCATTTCCCCTCCGCGGCTACTCCCTCGTGCCCTCTGAATCACCAGCACAAACACACACACACACACACACACACACACACACACACACACACACACACACACACACACACACACTCACACACACACGGAGAGCCACAGAGAGACACAGACAGACAGCGAGGGGGCGGGGGGAGAGAAAATATAGAAATAGATGACAACAACAACATGAAAAGGAAGATTTGCGTTATCGGAAAAGGGAAGGTGGGGGAGCTATAAAAAAAAAAACAGAGATGAATTCGGGAGAAAACCTTTGCCCTCTGCGCGCACAGAAAAAAAAAAAACACCCACTCATCACCCCAACTACCTTTTCCCACAGACCACCTCACTGCACACAACCACACACACACACACACACACACACACACAGTATCCCCAGGTAAGCACCTTCACATTCAATCACCGTTTCTGGTCTGGAGCTCTGAGCATTGAGCCACTGGCAAACTGGCTGTGCGTTTTTTTTTTTTTTTTCTTGTAACAGAATGAGAAATATGGAAAAGATGTCCCCGTGTCCACACACCTGCACTGCAAGTGTGCTTCTCATTATGAGAAACAAACAATCAGCTAAACAAACAAATATACAAACAAAGAAAAACAAAACAAAGCAAAGAAAAACAATCGTGACAAAAAAAAAAAAAGTTGTAAAGGAAAACAAATATGTACTTGGAGCGCCGTCAAATTCAATTCAATTCATCTTGGAGGAGGGGAGGGGAGAACATATTGCCAAGCCCATTTAGTTTGTGTCACTATTTGTGCGGTGTGGGAACTGAGTCTGGATCACAGTCCGTTTATCTTTATGTGCCTCCGTGTTGCTCCGAGTGCTTGAGAGGCCGTGACCGTGGCCATTGAAGAGTTTTTCCTCAGCTTTATGAAAAGCATTTGTCAGTTCCAGAGGAGGATATGGGGTCATAAAAGCTGCAGTGATTGGCTTGGAGCGACTTCGGGCTCTCCCATGTCGGGAGTTAAATGCACTGAACTGTGCGTTTATGAAGGATGCGAGGCTTTGTCGGAAATGTCCTCTCTAAACTGCGCGCGATTTATTGGGTGGTTTCGGAGCAAGCATTATATGGAATAATGATTTTTTATTGGGGGAAAAACAAAAATCCCCTCCTGTCCACATAAATGTTATGACAATCAATAACGATGATGGATTTAATTATTTATTGCAGCGGTCGGCAAATGCTTGCGAGCTGGAGTGATTGAAAAGGTTGGATGCTGAATAATATATCAGAAGAAATGAAAAAGGGGATACTTTTTAGAATCTTGTTTACTTTGATATTTTGAAGAAGAAAACAAAAAAATATATGCAACTCAAACTCTCTTTGCAACATTCAGCCTCTCCCCTTGATCCAGCACCTGTCCCTTTTTAAAATGTCCCCAAATCAAAAGAGACAGATTGCCCGTGTTTTGTAATGTTCCCCACGAAAGCCACAGTTAAAGCAACAGATGCTTTAGACGAGGTACAAAGGCGCTGGAATTAGAAGTCAGGTAGCATGGAAACCAACATGGTGTAATCAGCGAAAAAATCATTTCATGAACCCTTACTTGAAACTGAGCCATGCCACCCATTAAAGTGAAAGAGAGAGAGAGAGAGAGAGAGAGAGAGAGAGAGAGATCAGATGAGAAATAGAACTCTTCAGCAATAACCTACTCGACTGGTTTTCTGAGGTCAAGGTCACCGTGGCTTTTCTCCTGAAATTTCATCAGGCTTTGAGTGGGACAGCCCTCTCTACAGATGCTATTGTCACCGCAGTACGGGGCACGCAGGCTACCCTCCCAAAAAGAAAAGAGAAAAAAAATAAATAAAGAAAGAAAGGGCACAGTGTTGTCATAAATAAGAGATGATAAATTCATGAAAGATTCAGCCGTCTCTATATTGAGATTTTTAGGTTGTGACTTGATGTCAGTTGTGATGTGCCATGCGGCAGATGATGACTTCAAGTTGGTTACTTCAGCCTCAGACTTTTCTTTTGCGCCGTTAGCAAGTATTCTCTGTGGCATCAGGAGGCTTGACTTCTGATATACCTCCTCTGGCTCACTCTCTCCAGCCACCCCCTCATTCATTCATTCATTCATTCATTCATTCATTCATTCATTCTTTCTTTCTTTCTTTCTTTTTTTCAATCATTTACTTCATTCCTTTGGTGTTTATTGGGTTATTATTTGGCTTGGTATTTGCATACATATTTCTTGTTTTTATTTTATATTACTATTTGTTTGTCTGAGTGTCTGAGAAGGATTTGGCATAGGGAATTATAAATTAAGTAAAATTATCTAACACATATCTTTCAAAGAGATGTAAAATGAGATTCAGCAAAACCAGTCAACAACGGCTATGTCCTACTCACAAGCCACTGTTGCGAAGCTCCCACAACATCTTTGGAAGCTGTCGGGACACCCTTTTCTGCTTTTAATAAGTCATGTCCGTTAAAGCGAAAACACTTCTCCTCTCATTCTGCACTAATGCAGTAGTGCAGCCTAGGGTTGAGGGTTAACTTCCTATTGGTTGCAAGGGTCTTCCCCCTTTTCTCTCTCTTCCTCTCTCCTCTCCTCTGTGTCTCCCCTCATTCTTTGGCTCTAAGTAACCTTCAGTCTCGGCGAGTTACGTGAATATTTTAAAAGCATCATAGCGAGCATGTGAAGAGAGGGGAATTGAATAAACAAAGCCTTGAGCAGAATTCTGGAATCTATTTACAGTGGATAATTGGAATGGGGTGTCTAGACGCGAGCCTATTAGACACAGCTTAGCCGCCTTCGCTGCCACCGATACCATCATTTCTATTAATCTCAGCAAATAATGAGTTCAGGAAACAGGGGGAAAAGTCCACCTGAGGCAAAAATCTGAATATCTACAAAAGGACAGAGCCAGCGAGCTATCAACAACAAGAACAATCACAACAAAGGCAACTGCAGCAGCAACAAAACATCCAACAGGAGTGTTGATTATGTGTTGATCCTCTCTTGACTTGCTTTGATAGAGGCATGTGTAAAACCAGAGAATGCCTCAAGTGTTTGGGTATTTGAAAGTGTGCCATACAAGCCTGCCTGTTTCTGTGTGTTCACAACGCAGAAGCTTGGTAAACATATTCAGTAAGCTTGGCGTCCACGTGAAAAGCCTGTCGCAAAGTTGTGCAATTACAACTAAATGATGGAGCATTACATTTGTATTATTTTCTCCTTTCAAGTAAAAGACAAGATACACACAAACATTGGCTAGATACACACACAGACACACACACACACACACACACACATATACACACATATACAAACAGAGAGGGAGGGAGGGAGAGAGAAAAAAAGAAAGAAAGAGAGAGAGAGAGAGAGAGCGAAGCAGCTCTTCCCACCCATATCTGCATGTGTTCTCGCGCTGCTTTTTTCCACACATCTAATGGCATTTGAGTCTCAACCCTGCTCACATGCTGCCACAGTCTGCCATGGCCCTACAGGTCTCCAGCCGTTTGCCCCCTCGCTGTCTGTCCCCCTGGGTGTCATCTGCCCTCTCTCTCCCTCTCTCCTCCTCTCTTTCCCCTCTCTTCCTTTCCTCCTCCTCTTTTCTTCTGTTCTCCCTCTTTCTAGGCTCTGCCTCATCAACCAACGGTGACAAATGTGTCAAAGTCTTATGCCAGACTGCCTGAGTGCTTCTCCCACCCCTGTTTATACGTCCCACTGGGGCTCCCCACTCCCCCTCCCATCCACACACACACACACACACACACACACACACACACACACACACACACACACACACAAACACACACACACACACACACACATAAACACACACACACACACACACACACAAACACACACACACACACACACACACACACACACACAAACACACACACACACATACACACACACACACACACACACACACACACACACACACACACACACACACACACACACACACACAAACAAACACACACACTGCTGGGGCTGAAGTGGAGCTCTTCTAACGCACTGTTTGGGTAAGTGCACAGGCCTTTGTGTGACCCTCACAGCCCTGCACTGCCGTCTGATGAAGCCAATCAGGGCTGAGGGGCAGCGCACCAGCCACGCTAATGCCTGCGCCGAGGCATTTCCCCTGGCTAGGTATTGTAGCGTCGGGGGCTACCCGTCCGCCCCCCTGCCTGCCCGCCAGCCCGCCTGCCCGCTTGGTCAGTGTGAGCAGGAATCTCTGCAGGGAGTCAGAGTCAGTGAGACCTGCCGGGTCAGTCTGAGGAAGGTCTGGGGACTTCTGGCGGGCAGGGAAGTGGAGGCGAAAGGGTCAGTCGAAGCCTGCGAAAACACAGCAGAGCAAATAGGCCATTAGAGGGTCATTTATTGTGTTACCGTCAATATTTTTGCCATCTGGTGAAAACAATAATTATTGGCTATTGACCTTTCTTTCATACAACATGTTGTTCTTGTTTGTACTCCGTCTTTAGTTTCACTAATAGCTGTTAATATTGTTGTAATTGATAATGATCATTACTGTAACAATGTTAATTAGAAATATTAATATTGCAATCAGGCTTACAGTACATGCTTGTGTACATTAGCATGTTAATCCTATGTAAATGGTTATGCATTATGCTTATTTACATTATACACAATAAATAAGAAGCTTTGTGTGGGTGTAATCACTCTACGAATCACACGTAACCAATGGACACTGTTTATGGAACTCCTCTCTGTTTGATGTGTTCAAGCTGAAAAACAGCTTGTTTACGAGAGAGCACTCCCAGCTCTTAGTGGACTAGGTGTTGACACTGTAATGATATAGTGATCGTATGGAGTCACTGCCGTGACACACATACTGTATTATATGAACACAGTTTAGTTCCACTTAAAGTCTAATTGGCATATTCCAACCAACACCAGCCGTTTGTGTCTAGCTCGGGGTCAATCACTACCACATTGAAGTTATAATCAGATTGAGTAGTCTTAGATGAACACTAAGGACTTTTTTTTAAATGTTGTGTTCATTATGTTTTTTTTCTTTTTTTTTTTTTTACTCAACATAATCTTGGCCTGAAGTGGAAAACATATCACTACAATCTCTTTGCGTTCTAGATTAGAGATAAAGTGCCATTGTCAGTGACAGGAGAATGTCTTTTTTTTCTATCTCTCAGTATTTTTGATGAGGAGCACAAAGCTGCACTATAAGTTCTGCTGGGTTTTCGACACGCATGTGCAAAGAGGGATTAACGAGATCCCGTCTATACTGCAATCTTCTCCGACACCGGGAAACTTTTGCCCTTCCGCCGTCCTTGCTCGGCAGGCACTGTTTGAACTCCTCGCCAGTTGTGTGAATCACTCGGTGTCATCGTGCCAGCGCATTTCCATATGCAATCACAGGGAATGTGTGCTGAATGGCAAAATTGATTAACATGATCCTTTACATATCAATGAAGCCTCTCGACATGTGATGCAACATTGTACTCAAGGCGTGTCACTCATTTTGACATGTAGGCGCTCGCTGCCGCGGTAAAATATTGCCACCTCCACACTCCATCATTAGTTTCCCGCTAATTGATAGATTACAGACACATAAGACATCATAAGTCAATCCATTATCCTCTGAGTCAAGTCCGTGTCTGAACTGAAGACTGCACAAGAAAGAACTGCTTTTCAATAAAACATGGGGAAATTTCCTGTGTTCCCATTAGATACGAATCATGAATCCTTACAGTCTTTTCCAGGCAGACCTCAATTATAACTTAATTCTGTCGTGGATAATATGGAATAATGTGAACTTTGAATGGTCATTTCATGCTATGCTTGAGAGCTTGGAGAGCTTCTGACATGTTACATCATCTGACAAAGCAGGCCTCTTGTAGTATAAGGCTATGGGGCTTTCACCTTTACCGTCCTGTCTCGTTTCGCTAAAGCTAATGCGCTATCCTTCTAATAATATAAGGCCTTTGAAACTCGCATATGCTGAGTAGATGATGGCCTTCAGGATATTGAAACCCACAGGTGCAATAAAGCTCTCTGCTCCAGGTCTTGAACTGAGACATGTCATGGGCAAATTAAATTCTGAGAAAAGGGATAATTGGGTTATATTTAGTGGTTGTATACAGCGAGGGACATATCACTTCCCATGAAAAAAAAAAAAAACCTTCGTCCACCATATTGGCAGATCTGAGAATTAATCCGTTCTTTATTCTTAAGCCCTTTCCTTATCATAAGATTATGAAAATCCTGATCCCTCTTCTCTCAGATATTAAATTGCATCCGTAATACAACTCTGGGCTTAAAGAAATCAATGCCGGCTCCACTTGGCCAGTGCCAAATGGCTCAAAAGCACTTTGTTTTGAATTTTTTTTTTTCCCCCAATAATTTGTAATTCCCCTCCTCTACGTCCAGCATGGCCCGCGACATGAATAATGTTGGGGTGGTAGGGGGGGGGGGGGGGGGGTGGGGTGGGGGGAGGCAGCGGGGACTTTGCCTTTCAGACGGCGCCTATTCTGCTCAAACAGACACAAATGGGGAAAAAGTGCTTCCGACGAATTTTCATTCATTGTGGGGGCCAGGGGGTGCAGGGAGGGTGATTTCCCCACCCGCTGCATCCAAGGGCTCTGTCAAGACATCAGCCCCCGATGATTCCTCTCTTTTGGAGAAGAATAGCCGTGTCCTCTCTGGTTCCTTGTGTGTGTGTGTGTGTGTGTGTGTGAGTGTGTGAGAGAGAGAGATGTGTGTGTGTGTGTGTGTGCATGACTGTGTCTGTGCGTGTGAGGGAAAAGAGAGAGAGTGAAAGAGTGTGTGTGTCTATGTATATGCATGAGTGTGTGTGTGTGTGTGTGTGTGTGTGTGTGTCTGTGTGTGTCTGTGTGTGTCTATGTGTGCGTATGTGTGCGTGTGTGTGTGTGTGTGTGTGTGTGTGTGTGTGTGTGTGTGTGTGCGTGTGTGTGTGTGTGTGTGTGTGTGTGTGTGTGCGCGCGTGTGTGTTTTTGAGTGTGGCCCGAACATGACACCCGATATTGTGAGGGCTCATTTCATGGCTTTCATCTTCCCTGTAAAGAGGGAGATGGGGAGGGGAGAGAGAGAGGAAGGAGGGGTACAGTCCCTAAGCATGGGCCACCAGATAACTCATCTGGCCTGTCTGCTCTCCCCACAGATGCATGCCTTCTGCTCTATCGCCTATGCATCATGAATAGCAATTCGACCTTGGCGATCATCAGGACCACACAATTATGACTCAAGCCTAGGTGTGTCTTTGCGTGAGTGAATGTGTGTTTGCGTGTGTGTGTGTGTGTGTGTGTGTGTGTGTGTGTGTGTGTGTGTGAGTGTCTGTGTGCAGGACCTGGTACAGTGTGTCACAGAATACTTCAGTCTGGGCATACAAGAATTAGAATATATTTCATGTGAAGTCAATGACCAGAACTGCTCAAGCCAAGTAATGGGCAGATGGGCAATCATAGACCTTGAGCCAAGCACTCTATATAGAGGTAGGGGTGCAGGCACCTTTACTGTATGTGAAGGAGACCAGTGAGAGATCCAAAGGTACACTCTTAAAGGTGAACAATGCAAGTTTTTTTTTAGCTTACTTTGATTTAACTAATCAGCTTCAGAGTCATTGGAATGGTTATTTGACTTATTTGAATGACGGCTGTCTTGCTTCCCCCTAGCGCATCTGAGCCGAAAAAAACAGCCTCACGATCATGCTCATGAAAAGGCAGACTGACCGATTGAGGAGTGTTGTAAAATATACACGCTAAAGCTGTAGGGGAAGCTCTGCAGAGAAATCTGCAAGCGAAAAACAAAAAGTGAAAGCAAAACCAAATCTGCATAGTTTCCCTTTAAAACTGTCTTGTCTCTATCTGGAGATGTGCTAAAAAAAAACAAGTTGTGTTATTTTCCATAACTATTGTGTAATAAACAAAAAAAGGAAACAAATACAAACTGTGTTGTTCCAATCTAGGCACAGAGATGTGTTGAAAAAGCAATGCAAGTGGTGTTGTTTTCAACATATTCATTTTAAGATTGTAGAGTATGTCACCTGCTCAATGGCTGGTTGAGTCAGACATTGATTATGTCTAGCTCCTAACAGAAAAAGAGCCCTCAAAGAGCCCTCAAAGCCCCACTCATAGCTGACCCCAAACGGCCCGACAAAAAATGCCGCTTCATTAGAGGATTATTAGTCTTTCAAAATGTCATTACTCACCAGAGGCAAAGTGACCTCTGCAACTGGGCCTTTTGAAAGGATGTCCCCACTCTGACCCGTGCTGAAATCACACCGGGGGTTATCATTAATACGGCCCGTCTCTTTTTTTGGACATTCGTTGATTGGATAACATTGTCCGGGCATGTTGACATTTTACTCCATGATTCTCCAACGGGCACTCTTTTTTTTAAAAGTCTATGGACACGATAGTTAACTGATTATAAAGGCAGTTGACTCAAAAATCTCAAAACAGTGATCTCCTAGTGCAGCTTTCTAAACAGCACGCAAACCCCAACACACAGAGCACTTTCAACACTCGGAGAGAGCATTTAGTGTTGTTGTCGCTTCTCGCTTCAGTGACGCTTTCCTCGCGGGGAGCCGCGACTGTATCGTGGCTTAATCTCATCTGCCCTTAATCTCATCACTCTCAACAGGTCTGGCCACACGGCGGGCGGGCGGTCGGGCGGGCGCTCCGGAGTGTCCGTCGTGTCAGATGAGGTCCGTCGATAGCGCCCATCAAACGCAGGGTGATCAAAGCGCCGCCCGGGTAGCCGCACAGGCAAGGATTAGTGTACATCTTGCAGAACCCCTGTTTGGGAAGGGGGAGGAGGGGAGGAGGGGAGGAGGGGGGCAAAAGAAATGTCTCTTCCAATAAAGAGATTATGTTGAGAGCAAAATCTAATTCAATGGGAACTGAAGAGCTTAAGACTTCAAGCTATGGATGTGCATTGTATGTGTGTGTGTGTGTGTGTGTGTGTGTGTGTGTGTGTGTGTGTGTGTGTGTGTGTGTGTGTGCGTGTGTGTGTGTGTAGTAGGTATCATGTCTGTGTAATCATATTCAAGACTGAATGGCAGACCGTGGCAGGATGTTTTGAGCATGTGTTTAGTGAACAATAATGCATGAACCTAGACCTTCTCTTTTGTCAGAAACCATGTTCTTTTTATTGCTGAAGAGCTCCTCTATAGTATTTACAAGACCAATTCAAAATGTTTTGTTATTACAATGACTTATTTTCCTAATTACTCAATAATGTATTTTTAAAAAATATATGTCATATTTGAAAAGCCAGCATGTCCATTAGAACTGTTTCTAGATGCATGGTCAAGTGTGTCTTTACAATAAGTAATGTAATGAGTAATGGATAATTATTTGGTTATGTGCATATTAATATGTTTTTCCAAGTATTATAGACATTTTAAAACTCAAAAATATTATATATATTATATGATATGATATTATATATTATATTATATGATTATGAATTATGTTATAACATACTATAATATGTTATCCACTAGTTAGTTTCCCTGTGTCAACATGTTCCTGAGTTTAGTGCTCCTGTTACAGTGTCTGAATCTCCCATCAGCTTCTCAAATCATTACCAGTTATCAAAGCTGATGTCCAGATTCATTTACACATGAATTTCCAATCTAGGCCTTGTGATGCCATATTTGATGAAGAGGTCTTTATATCTCGCTAATAATTGTCTCTCATTGATTTGATCTAATTACTGGCGTCAGCCGGTGTCAGCGTACTGGAGTATTTATTATGACTTCATCAAAGAGAATTAAGCTCGGACGTGACCTAGACGTGATCTCGGCAAGAGTGTGGTCATCCAAGAGGATATTGCTTTGAAGTCGCCTCTCTTTGAAGTGAATAAAGGAGATATATATAATGCCAAAGCCGGACTCATTTGCCCGGATTACAAGGAGCACAGTCGTTATAAACTGGCCCTTATGAGAGTACGCTTTGTAGTACATTACACTATACTGTCCCCTCCACCACTGCACATAAGGAAGCATTTATGGCCGCTCACATAAATAGCGACAACGATAATTTCACGGCACGCTTCGGGAAGTGACAACTCGAGACTGATTTAAGGTATTACTGTACGTTTAATATTACTGCCTTATAAAATATAAGTTGTTAAATAGAAACGGGGATGTCGGCCATGACTGGGTGACAAGTATAGCGAAAAAGAAAATGGTGAGAAAGTGAATACATCAGGAGAAGAGGAAGATACAAACATGAAATAATAAATAAAGGCATTGTGTTGCTCCAGTCAAGCTTGAAAGGGAGAAGAGAGAGTCAGTGTGTGCTCAAGGAAGGTCAGTCAGAGAGGACTTCTTTACACACACACACACACACACACACACTCTCTCTCTCTCTCTCTCTCAAACACACACACACTCAAACACACACACACACACAGAAACATATACACAGAGGCGCACAAACACCTACACTCAGAGGAAGAGAGAGAGAGACAGAGAGAGAGAGAAAGAGAATATACTGCTAACAGGAACACTGTCATCTCTCCAGCAAACCATGCCACAGCCATATGCCACCGTGACACAGCTGACAAGCAACATCAGGAAAGGGCAGCAGACATCATGGCCTGACCACAGAGCTGTGAAATCTCATATACATAACAGCTTTAATAGAGAAGGACTAAATAACTACTCTGAAATCCTCTGCACACCTCCTATTCCTGATGCACACTGATATCCTACTCTTTCATAGCTTTGAATTTGATACAGTATACACCGATTGCAATATGCGTTATTTGTTTTCATGTCACCCAATGAAATTCATCTAGATGAAACTGTAACAGACACTGGTGGTAGTTGAAAACAGTGTTGTGTTACAGAGAAATAATTATCCCCTGCAGAAATGTGTATTTGCTTGCTAACCAACAAGTAATAGAGATGATTCTCTTGTGGTTTCTTGTGCATAAGATTTGTGCATCCACTGTATTCTACCCTTAGGGAGCAAGTAACCTCATAAACATTCATCCAGAATTACATCTCAATCATATGCTCATTCTTAGATGTTGGAACGTGCCTGGCATTTGGATGGATGTGGGCAGTGTGCGTGATATTGTGCAAGTTGTGTACGTCTAAAGACAGCCGATGCATTTTTACATGCCATCTGACACACATAAGAGTGAAGACTGAACAACCACGTGAGCAACGCAATGAGATGCAAATCCTTTACAGGAGAACAATGGTATAAGAGACAGATTAGCTGGCTATTTACAGGAACTTCATTTTCCTTTTCTAAGTAACACTATCAACTTTGGACAGCTGAGAATTTCCTGGAATTCGTCCACTCTTAGCTCCCGTCGTAGGTGGCCTGCTGATTCAGCTGCCTTTCTTATTTGACAACAGAACATGATCCCGACATCGAGAGCTGACACAGAGAATTAAACATAAGTCAAAATACGTCTCTGCGTTTGCTAGTTTATTGCCGACTCGCTGCCAGGCTTGTGTTGTCTGTTATTGGTGGTTTGGCATTCCTCTCACTTTTTTTTGACGGTAGATCTTGAGTCAAAGGAAACAAGAAACATTCTCTCTGGGCTCGATCTTCGACCAGTTGTCAGATCTTCGTACAAAAACAAACCCTTTTCACACAACAGTGTGCATGTAACTCAGTCCAGGTATTCTAGCCAAGCAATCACTTCTGTCTAGGAGCCTGAACAGCCTAGATTTGACCTACCGCTGTAGCTGATTGGTCAAACATTATGTCATCTTGAATTTGTCAAGCAAAATGTATAGATTGTGGCCCTCCTGCGGATTCATTGTATTCCAGGCCTGTTATTTTATTGACCCTACTAACCTGCCAAAATCTGCCTGAGAACATACTTTTGACACAAATATTACAAAATGACCAGCCTGTATGCATTTTTTGTTATATTCTGTGTGTGTGTGTGTGTGTGTGTGTCTGTGTGTGTGTTTCCCAGTGGTAAAGAGCAAACCCTTTTGTTTATTTCTATATTAAGTTGGATTGAAGTTGCCAACCTTGGACCAAAGGCCCTTTCCATATTCAGCTGTGTGATTGACAGCCCACAGTCCCTATTCCATCGTAGGTGAGTCCACCTCCATGCTTTCCTAAGTTCTTGATTCTCGATACTATACGTTGTAGGCATTATGGTATATGAGAACGCTGAAGTTACTGACATTCACCAAAACCTGTACTCTCTTCCATACTCTCTCTCTCTCTCTGTGTGTCCCTCTCTCTCTCCCTCCTCCTTTATCCATGATTTTATCTTTTTACACAGTGCTCATCTTTCAGTCCCTGCCCTGCCATGCAATTATTTCTGCCATTAATGGCCCTGTTCTCCAGTGTGCCCTTTGAGAGCTGCACAGGATCACTGTCAAATAGGGAAAAAATAGACCGGGTGCAAAACATGACATGAATGTAATATAATGTCAGAAATAGCCATTAAAGCCAGTAGGCTTCATGTATGACAAATGTGGTCAATGAAATCTGATCCAGCAGCCACCTGAACTGTGTAGCTAAGACTTCTGTTCAGTCTACAATTGAGGTTTACAGTATCTTGCCCTCATGCTGGGTGTATCAGGTGAACTCCTCAGGGGGAAAAATATGGTTTCAAGAGGAAATTGTCTGGCAGCAAAATCAGTCTGAAATGCAAATATTAAAACATTAGAGAGAATCTGATGCCACATCTTTATTCTGTAACTGTGAATCTGTAAGATGGGAACTATAGTGTTTTTTTCCACATGATGTAGTCTACTCAGTATGTGAGCATCTTGCTATCGTTATTACTTTGATGTGGTTAATATCGCTTTAGTTATTGCAAAGTTCCCTTTCATTTTCCCCAGTGCTCAGTGGCCCCTCACTTGACTCCCCATATCTCTCCGATTGACTTGCTTTAGCATGTTTTAATCTCCGTCTCTTAGTATTCATCTGAGAGTTGTAGTCCGTGGAGAAGCACATCTTAAAAACTCGGCCCGTCTCCCCACCGGGTCTCCTCCCAGCCGCCATAAAAACGGCAGGCGATCATAACGTGATGTGTGGGAGATGAGTTCATCGGGCGAGCCACTGACAGCCCGATTGTCAAAACGGCCGGTGATCTACGGCTCCAGCGGTGGGAATGGAAAGGGACGGTCCGGCTCCCGTGGAGAGCAGTACGTCACCGCCGCCGCCACTGACACGCTGTCACCGCTTCACCCTCCTTCCCCCCGCAAACGCTGCAGAGAGGAAACATTTGGTCGAAAGAGAAACGGACATCCTGCCTCAAAAGGATGCACTCTTCAAGGGTCAGACAGAGAAATGTATCATGATGTATTAATGAATTCATCTTGATCATGAGGGAACTTATATAAGAAGCCTGATCTTCTGTGTTCTCAGGGTCTCCTGTGACCTCCGGTACTCAAGACAAGAGCTCTGCTATCAACACACACGTCATGTGGCACTGAATGCATGCGAAGTGAGCCATCGTCCATTCAGGCTAATCTAATAAACTCTCCAGTCCGTCGAGGGGGAGGGTTAATTGCATCAGGAACTTGCTGATGTTTCCTCCAAGTCGGGAGCCGTGTGCCTGTGTTTCCCACTGGCCTCATCTCAGCGGCAGGCCAGCCAGGGGTGAGGAGTCTTTAACCCGGCCAGAGGAAGCCTGGCTCCGACAACATGTCCTCGCTTCAACCGAAGAGCTGCCGCCGGCTCCTGCCCAGTGTCATGGCCCAAGGGAGTGAGCGAGTGGGGGGGACAACCGAATCAGCACCAAGAGCTGACTTCCATCTTGCTGACACGCTAACGACGTTAGCCTAGCACAAGACATGTGTTCTCATTTTAAACATGAAAAACCATGCATTGTCGTTTTTTTTTTCCCCCCTGCGTAAACACCATTAACATAGCAACAACGGAAACGCCTCAAAATAAAAGAGGATGGATGATATCGGCAAAAAAGTTTACCGCAAGAACGTTCCAGATGGATTAATGACCCCTGGAACGAGGAGAGGTCATTCAATTTGTCACGGAGACACACCTAAGCTGATCACACTCATCTCCTCGGGCCGAGAGAGCGATGAGAAGACGAGCGGGGCCGAGCTTAGGGGCCGGCGAGCTCGGAGCCGGGCGCCCGCGTTGCCGGACCGTGGCCTATATAGAAGATCGCTGCTAATCGCTGCGGACCTCTTAAGCCAAAGTCCTCCGACGATTAACAAGAGAACAAGAGGCGGCTCAATCAGCTCGCTGCAGCCACATGTGTCGGAGCTGAGTGAGAACAGATGGCAGAGAGAGCTGGGACAGTCGACAGTGGACGACGACGACACCAAATGAAGGAGGATATGGACAAACACACACACAAAAAAGAAATCTGAGAATATGTTGAGGAAAGTCATGAAGAAAAGAGACGCTGAAAGCTCTCACTCAACTAAGTGAGTTTAAAACCAAACAAGTCCAACACCACACGGAGCTTTTCTTTGATAACAGGGCACGCACATTTTGATAACCTCTTTTAGTCTGACTCTCTCTCTCTCTCTCTCACTCTCTCTCTGTCTGACTCTTTCTCTTTCTCTACGAGGTACACTTTGAGTCCTCTCCTCCTGCTGGCCAAATATCTACAGGGAATTTATTTGTGCCGTTTCCAGTTTGTCATCAAAGCCGTGCGTCTCCCAACACCCTTGCCGTATCACCTTACGCCGCACGCCCGTAGGATTCCAGCTTCAGTCGGGAGTATTCGCCATTGGGGCGACTGCGTGTGCTGCTGGATACGACACACAATGAAAAGGAATACATTTGCACTTCCCGCCGACTCAGTCCCCCTGCTGCTTTATGGAAATGCCATTTTATTTCAAACACTTTGGTGTCGAGTAAACAAAAAGAGTTGACAGAAGCAAAAGTTTAACATGAGTGCCCTCCGTTTTTTTACATGCCCAAGGGAAGGCGTTTGTTTAGAACTCATAAAAACATCATTTTTTAAATGTTCGACAAATAATGTCTTCACAGCATAGTCAGTGCCAAGCTGATGTGATCAAACATCCAACAATGCACTCTCAGGCATAGAAATACAATCTATATGGAATAAAAAGGCAGTAATCGATTACTGATGTTTGATTCAACAAGGAAATGTTGATCCTTTGATCCCCAGCCCCCCCCCCCCCCCCCCCAAAAAAAAAAACGAAAAGACATCTGAAAAGATTACAACTTCTCTAATCGGCACAAATAATTCCTATTCTTCCTTCTTCACCCAATTTCTTTCTCTCCTTTCCTTTTTATCAATCCATTTCTTGATGCCTTCTTGGGCTCGGGCCACTGAATCCAATTACAATGCAACCCCTTAAGCCCTTTGATTCTGCCAACAAAAGTTTGTGGTCTCCCAGCATGTAAGCTGTCTATCAGATAATGGAAGACTCAAATTCGCCCCTGCCTTGCCGCCACGCTGGCTGGCTGGAGGTGGCCGGGCCCCACGTCTACCTGTCACCTGGCCTGGCTCCCCGGCCGTGTCCTCCTGTCTTCTCCAGGGAAATCTGCGGAGAGCAGCCGCCCTTATCAATGTGCTTTTCAGGCTGGCGGTCCACACACCCAGCGCCCCCCCTCCACACGCACACGCACACATACACACACCCTCTCCCCCCCCGTGCCGGGCCGCTCTCGATGACAGCGGGTGCGGAGGGCCCCCTAATCTGCCTAGACTTTAACAAAATTAAATCCAGGGGCTGTGGCACATGGGCAAGATGGTGGCGCGAGGAGGAGGGGGAAAGGCAGGTGGGAAGGGGAGGAGAGGGAGGGAGAGGAGGAGGTTTTCCTGCCCGCCGCGATACGGCATCAGACCGGGCGGACGTTAATGCGGAGGGAGGCTGCATCTGCCAGCGCTATACGCGCCCAGAGAGCAATCGCCGGCTCCCTAACATCCAAACCCATCAGGTCTCATTAGGGCACGCGGGACACAGCCTGCGGCCTGCGCCACGCACGCTAGTAAATGACCCACGCCGCCACTGAGGCCATGTTTAGGGCGCGTCGCCGTCGCTCGGAGGATACCGAATCCAATTTTGGCAAATTCATCGAAGGGAGGCAACAGAATTTTAATCAAACCACACAATTAATGTAATTACCTTGCATGAATGAATTGCCAAGACATTATTGGTATGACAAAGTGGCCCATGTTCTCCTATGTAGATTGCAACCAAACTGGTAGTGGTAGTGATCAGCTGACAGTAGCCAGTGATATTTCAGCAGCTGCTGAACAACAATGTGACTTTTGTATCCCGCAAGAATGATTCATTGTTATCATTCAGACTAACCTGACATTTTCTGATCAAGTACTGTATCACAGTATTTTGAACTTTACCTGGTTTGAACAAAACCTGCTGTGTAAGGTAAATTATAGCTTAATCCAGAGGCTAACAATGAGCTACAGATAGACTGGCTGGCCTATGTACTTATAACACTTTTGCACATGGCTTCCATAACAACTGAGGATCTCTTCAGGAGGATGACAGGATAGAGTGGTCTACTCTACTCTTCCTTCCTTTCCTCGAGGTATTGCACCTACAGCACATGTATACCGGTATGTGTATTCTTAAAGGGACATTGGCCGTGTCCAAAAGTCAAGGACGCACGCTGCATAGTACCGCTCTTTCCAGTAGCGTCTCAGGTAGCTTGCTCCTCAGTATGCGTCCCTACCTACATTTGGATAGCACAAACTAGTTGGCGTCACCAATGGATTATGGGATGTCTGAGGCCAAAAAAGATGCATCGATGCACGCTTGGAAATCACACCAAACAAAGTACCCATCTAGTGAGAGCGCTTGACTTCCGGACAGTCTATTCTGACGTAACTTACGGAAAATGCACGATGCCCAGCGTGTGTACTTATGATTCAGACACAGCCCCTGTGTAGTTAAAGCAATTTCTTTGCTGTTTTTCTTTCTTTTTGCTCACTTCTCTACTGAGCTCCCCCTACAGCTTCAGAATATATCGCTCAGCTCAGTCTGCCATTTCCTCTTTCCCTGTTCCTCCGCTAAGGGTTTACTCACTCTTTGCTTATTGGTCTCCATGGTTCTGCCATGGAGAATGTATGACATACAGTACACACATACATACAAGTGAAGGTGCAATATATTACATTGTAGATAATATTTCAATTTGTGTATGCAAATTAAAAGAAAATCATTTTCAGTACAGAGCTGATCTACTCTCAAGTGGTTTTGGTGCGATCTCAAGGGACAGGTCCAATCCACCTCATCACGTCTTGGAGGGAGGTGCAAAGAACAATTAGCGAGACGGTCTTGATGAGGTGTGGGGATGTGAATTTTAGAAGCGGAGCTGAAAAGTAGACTAGCAGGCCCCCAAGCTGGTCTCTATTTTTAGACCAATATGCCTCCACCCTGCAGGCTCCCCTCATTTCTCACCTCCGGGGGGGGTGGAGGTGGGGGGTGGGGGTGTTGGAGGTGAGAGGACAGCGATGAGTGGAGTTTAATGGCATGGACTGATGGAGGTGATCAGAGTCCACGTCATGCGTAGCGCACCGTCTGACTGAGGCAAGGCACGTGTTGCTCTGTGTGAGGGTGAGTCATTACGAGTGGGTTCCGGGAGGAAGGTGGACTTTAGGTGCACGGCAGAGAAGCGTTGTTCACATGATGGAATGTTCCCATCATGCTCCACAGAGGGGAAAGGTGGAGAAGGGGAGGGAGGGGGGGGGGGGGGTCCCTCTCAACACCAGCTGCCTGAGTTCCTCCATCATTAGAGCCTCTGGGTGAAGCAGAGGGGGCAGGAAACGAGATGGCCCCCACACCCCCACCCCACACACACACACACACACACACACACACACACACACACACACATACAGCCATAGACACAGAGTTGATAATAAGCTTCCTCTCCTAAAGGCACCACATCAGTGCAGTGGGATCACTGAGGCTTAGAGAGGCCAGAGGCAGGGGGAGAGATTGGCTGAGGGCGAGGGCCGATATGCCTTATCTCTCCCCCCATCTTGCCATGATCTTAGCAGCGGCGGTGTCTTTAAGAAATATGGCCATTGACCGGTGACAGTGTGTGAGAGATTGCTATAGAGAGAGGGAGAGAGAGAGAGAGAGAGAGAGAGAGAGAGAAGTGGGATGACAGATCAATACAGAAAAATGGCTGGCTTTTGGAAGGGGGGAAAAAAATGATGAAGAAAGAGACATCCCTATCGTTTGACCACCTTAACGCGGGTTAAGTGGAAATCAGAGAAATGTACTCGAAACTGTTTGTCACCGTGATGGACAGGGAGCCGTTTTTTTTTCTTTACATCGCGCTCGCCTTTTTTTTTTCTCTCCCGCGCTTTAAACAGCGAAGCATAATGCAGTCGTCATTAGTCAGCGGCTATACGTAAAATATGAAAAGCGTCGCTCATAATTGGCCCATAGATCACGGCCCGACTTCCCCAGTCAAAGAGGTGTCACAGGAATTGATGATGGCTAAGATGGATCTGGTGCCTGGGCTCGGCTGCTGTAAATAGAACAAGGTATCGGAAATCCCATTTGCTGGCCCCTGTCCTGGGCCTCGGTCACAATTTTTAAATATAAATTAATAATCGCTCATATTTATAGCACTTTGACTCCCCACCACCGCCGCCGCCACACCACCCCCACCCCTCCACTGGAGACTGTGACCCTTTCGACCGGAGCCACACAGTCTGAGGTCTGTGAGCAGTGGGACTGAGGGGTGGTGGTGCTGGGGGTGGTGGAGGAGGTGGAGGGAGTGCGACAGTGTGCACTGGCTCTGTGCTAAAGTGCAGCCCTCGGCCCATGAGATGGAGGGATCCTGTGTTCCTCCATATGGAAATGTAATGTGCACTTTGTTTGATCACACTCAGGCGGCGACGAACAGGATCTAGACCACCATTCACATCTGCATTGATTTTTTCCCCCCGTTTCTGTGAGGTTTGTCCGTTTTTTTGTAATATAATGCCCACCCAGGTATGTAATATGGCTGCATTGTGTGGCATGAACACTGCATACTTACCCTTCACTTCACTTAATAAGGCCTACTGTGTGTTATATTCTGTGAAAGGGCATTACAATAGGGGAACAAAAATCTTTGATTCATGAAATAATTTATATAAACACATTTTTTTTTACTTTCAGTGAGACAGAAATGGGATTTGAATCGTTCTCAGGCTTACTGTGCTAAACTCCAAGTGTCATAACAAATTACTCAACTTAAAATCAATAACTTGCAATATTTGTCAGTGTCTTCAATTGATATTCTTTGTGAGTGTGTTTATGTCTAAGAGCAGTATTCTCACAAATGTATTTATCGCAAAATAAACACATTGTATTTCCCAAGTGTATCTGGCTCATTCATTAATTCCCTGACTCTCCACCTTAAGCTACAGTAGTGTGTGGAGAGTGCTCTGGCGTATAGTGGCTGTCATGCATCACTCAGGTGGGTGCTACACATTGATGGTGGTTAGTGAGATGCCTCCTTCACTGTGAAGCGCTTTGGGTGACGTGAAAAGCACTATAGAAATGCAATGTGATGTTGCTGCATTGTTCTCACAGTTAAAAAGCTGCTCATCAGGACATGATGTGGACTTTTAGGATCAACCGTTAAGAAGTTTCCCAGGAACCTAAAAATTCCGGATCGAAGGCAGACCGTCAGGCTCCCGGCATATGTGCTGTGAAGGTTTTTTTTTTCATCCCAGTTGACGATAAATCACTCACGAAGGATAAATCCATCACTCACATCTGACACTCTGCCATCTCAAATGAACCCCACGCAAGTGAAGTCACCTTCCTCTTTCTGTTTTTTTCCCCCTTCTTGCTCGTCTTTTTTTTTCTTCTCTTCCCTCAGCCCACACTAAAGCTGGCTTTGGTTGACACTGTGTCCCAAGCTGTCACATTGATGGAGTGAAGTTCGATATGAAGTGAACTGCAACATCTTGCCACAAAATGTCAATATATCAGATTCATAGTTGCTTCATTGGTTCTCATGCTCCTAGCATGCTTCACTGGCTCTCTCTGTTCTGCATTTGCCACTCGGCCCTCCTGATGTGTTTGGTTATATATTTTCTTCCTGTCGCTGGTTGCCCCCATGAACTGTTGTTTTCATACCATTATTGTAAAGTCAATGATTTTTTCTTTTTGAAAAAAAATAAATAAAATAAATAATTCTATGACTGACAGCCTTTTCACATCAATTTCCTTGTACTTTAAACTGTGCCGAACATCTTTTGGATTCCATCTGTGCTGTGGTTGGTTTTATTCTGTGTCGCTGTGACCCAAACAGTAGATTTTTGCTCCAGTGACTTGGTTTGGGCTCTGCTGAGACAAGCTACAAAAAAAAGAAACCCTCCTCAGAGAAACCAGTTGTTGAGTCACAGCCATCATGTCACTAGCTCTCTTTCTCTCTCTCTCTCTCTCTCTCACCCATCCACAAACACATTTCAGGAGCACTTATTGACGAAAAAAGGAAATGTTCCGCAGAACCAATTAGTAGCCGCCGAACACTGCCTGCCCTGCAGAATGTGCCGGAACATCCATCACCTGTACGTTTAACTATTAAGCATTTTGTTCCAGCGATTTGTCACGGTGTCAGGGTGCCAGCCTATCAGTATTATGTTGTGAAAGGCAGGGAAACAGAAGAAAAAACAAGCCCCATTACTGATCACTCTCTCCCCACACACAGTCCACAGGCTTCCAAGGCTCCAGGGGCTAGTATGTGGATGCAAATCTTTTGTGTGTGTGTGTCTTTTTCCTTTCCTCCCTCTTTCCTGGCCTCGGTGAATCAGAAGTCATGGTTACGGTGGTGCCCGTCCATCAAAAAAAGCCACCATGGAAACAACATGTGCTTGACTGTGAAGTGTGAGCGGCCGTAGAATTATACCGTAGGAAGTTGCCCGGAGCCTCTCCCGAAAAGAAAATATGTCACATTTTTAGCACAATGGTTTCCAAGGGCCATTTGTGCGACGGACTGAAGAGAGCCAATGAGTTGAAGAGAGGAAAATGTGTGGGGTGGAAGGCCAGCATCACTCCATTGTCACTGCTGTTCACTCTGTGACTCATGATTGAGTCTGTTTTATCACGTCGGGTTTTTTTTCTTTCTCCCAGACTTCTTTTTCCTCTTCTCTGCCTCCTCCCCTCCTTCTCTTCTGTTAAACGGAAAGCCTGTACATCCATCAGAGGGCTGCTTTGGCCCAATCCCCCAGTGGGATCCCTACTTATTCCCCTCCCCTGCAAAGACCGAGAGACCCTGAGAAGAAAATAGATAGAGAGAGAGAGAAAGAGAGAAAAAGGAATGGGAGGAGAAGGGGGAGGGAGGGGGTGGCTGGCACTCAAATGCCATCTTCTCGTCTCCTCTCCGCTAAAGCTGTTTCCTTGGAGCCTCTCGCTGTCTTTCAGAGAGGAGTTGTTGCCACACCACCAGACTCTCCAGAGTGGAGTAAACAGCCCTCCACCGTCCCCTGGGAGATAACCACTCCGTAATCTCCACTGGAGACCCCTCGCTAACACATACATGCTATTGTTAGGCCCCTCAAAAAACGTCATCAATGGCACCACACCAGAGGAGAGAAGTAAACATCCTTCCACCATCGTTGGCGAAAATAATTGGGGAAAGTTCTTAACATTGCTACAGCGCCGTTAGCGTCTAGGGAAGATGAGGAGCTAAATATGGCGGCGGGTGAGGAAAGAGAGAGAGAGAAAGAAGAAGAAGGAGAACTGCTTGAGGGAGAACAAGAAGAAAGTATGGAGACCCCCTTGTGCATAGATTGTTTTTATAATTCCGCTATTTTCCCCCCCATGCGTCTCGTCTTTGTTTGTGCCCGTCTCTGAGCATCACCTAGTATTTTTTTGTTTGTTTTTGGGGATTTTCAAAGTGCTGTGGTGACTCTGCCAGCGAGCCGGTGATCAGAATGGACAGTCCCCCTTAGCGCCGCCGCGGCCCACAGCCTGGCAATCCATCATCCCTGTCAGCCAGCAGAGATTCCTCCCCACGTCCAGAGGACCTGCTAAAGAGTAAAGTGGGCCATGCAACCACACACATTTACACCACACACACGCGCACACACACGTTACACACACACCACACACACATTACACACACACTACACACATTACACACACGCGCGCACACACACACACACACACACACACACACACACAAACACACACACACACACACACACACACACATATCCTCTGAAGTATCAAATGTTCCTGTGGATGAGATGTAGATGATGTCGTAAAAATAGATGAGTATGATTTCTCTAAGCCTAGACATAAAGCCGTAAAAAAACCCCTCCAACAAATAATGTTATGCAAATAAATGTATACAAACGTATCTCCATATATGTAAAATACTGTATATAAGCGGATACATATCTGTGTATTGGCATTGGATGAGCTGATTATGCCTGTGATTACTGTAACTCTGTGCAGCCTGTGAGTTAAAGCAGTGATATGTGTGAGTTGAAACCCTGGGAGCGGCGGTTCGAGACACACACCGCCACTGAATTGCAAGCAGCCCCTCCTCCACCTCTCCACCTCCGCTGAGAGAGAGAGAGAGTCAGCCCATGCGCTCGCTGCCTGCCCGCCCGACCCCCCCCCCCCCACCCCCCCCCATACTCCCCCCGTGCATTTCATCAACTTGCGGTGCGCCGGTGAAATATGCAGCCGCCGAAGGTAATGTGTCCCATCTCTGTCCATGCAGGGACAAATTTATGGCCCGGGCTCGTATTTACAGCCCCTCCCAGCCGATGATGGGGCCCAGTCGAGCGGTCTTACGGTCGAGCGGAGGCCGGGCCGACTCATCGATAACCCGCAGAGGCCGCGGCGGTGCCAGGGAGCGGGCCTGGAGCAGTGACGGCAAATGTAAACACTAAACATGGAGTGAGTGCCAACTCTACCCCTGCCTCCGCTCGCTATACAGTACAATCACCTAGCCTGGAGTATAAACACAGTCATTTCCTGTCTATTAGCCGTATTGTGTACAAGCCGCGGGACAGTGTTTTTATGCAAGTCACATCATCAAGTGCATAAACACATACTCAACAATGTGAGCACTTTGAGAATAATACGACACTGAGGGGGCACACATACTACTGTACATGCCACACCACCTGGAAAACCTTTCCGTGGAGAAGCATTTAGGTGAACCGACTGTAAAAACGGAAAATGTGTGGACTCCAGAGACTCCCACAGCATAGATCCTTAGCATACAATCTTTAATGAACATGTAAAGAACACTGAAATGGATGTCCTTTCAAGTAGGCAACATGTACATTAGATAGCTCCAAGTAGGCAACATGTACATTAGATAGCTCCAAGTACTTTTAAAGTTATAAAGCTATTTATTTTTCCACCATTTTTATGTTGAGTCATTTGTTTGATCCATGATTTCAATAACACAAAGATTTTCAAGATGACAATTACTTACATTCATCCTACCAGTTCTATATTGAATATAATTGTACCACTAGATGTTGGTACTCTGAATGTACTGTACATGTACTCATGGATGTACAACGCTGTTAAGGATTCAGACTATGAGCAGTTACCTATTTGTGTAAACAATGTTCTATTGTATTTTGTAATACATGAAAAAATATGTATGAATATATTCTACATTCGGCAGAATTACCAATTCATAAGAACAAGAGCAGACCACCGCCGGCATAACCAGTATTGACTCTTGGCTATAGTGAACTTCTTAAAGCATCTCTTTGTAAATTGAGTGTATTTGGCAATGATAAGCAATTCAAATTGCTGCTCCCCCAGAGAGAGAGAGAGAGAGAGAGAGAGAAAGAGAGAACAGGAGAGAGCAAGAGAGGTTGACTTGGCACACTACAATCACACACACAAACACGCACACACACACACACTCCCCAGTAATTCAGAACCAGTCGAGCAAAACCTGTCAAAACACGACCCAAAGTCGACAAGGATACACGGCTCATTAATCTGGCCAGCTGACGTGCTGGACCTGCCTGTGATCAGCTTTATAATTCAACATGAATTACAAGTTTATGCAAAGCAGCGCCATGTCACTCAGCCCTAAGGAGCCTAGAGGCACACACACACACACACACACACACACACACACACACACACACACACACACACACACACACACACACACACACACACACACACACACACACACACACACACACGCGCACACACAACATGGGGGCCTCCCAGTCTCAGTCTTCTGTTCTGCATGGAGGACTTCATCAGAGTGGCGCTCTATTGACCGCACCACACAACGCCCAATCACATCACTGGGCCAGCATATGGGAATGTGTACAGTATACACAGATTACAGATGCAGGGAACCAGTTGTGGGAGGAAAAAAACATCAACAATTAGAGATTAGCGTCAGTGTGTCATTGCTGACTGATTACCAAGAACTGTTCTCGATCTATGTGTATCTTACTTGTGTAATTCGGATCTACAGGTTATTTTTTTTTTAATATCGTTTTGATGTGAAACACAGATTGTCATCCTAATTGCCTCCACACCTGTTGCATTATATATAGGGCAATTACGAAGCACTCCAATGAGAAGTGTGATTAAATACTGTGGGGGTAATTAAACAGAAATGTCATTAATTGCTGCGCAATAGTGAAACAGAATAGACAGTTCCTCTCCATTTCCTGGTATTTTGCAGCAGACAGCCACTGACATTGCAAGATTCCAGACAGGGAGTTTAATTATAAGTCACAATCTCCCGCTGGAGCGGTGCGGGAATGCCCACGCAGTCCAAGAGGGGGGAGTACAAATTAGAGCTCTTGTTCTCGCAAATCTCAGTGTGTAGTCATTCCACTCCTCATCCTTTGGATGTTTGTATATTGTTATGTGCTAGGGGAGAACAGCGTATTGTAATCAGGTCCATTCGTTGACATAATTAGCCCAATGTACATCAAGTAAAGGGGGCACCATATCTTGGCCTTCCTACAATCATGCAGGTGTGGATCAAAATGTAGGTAATGGAATTTGGTTCCACTTGGCTAATGTTGTGTGACAGAGCAAGGGTCTGCAGTCAACTCGATGTGCAAAAGTTAGTTCATTATCGTTTTTATTCTTTTTTAGTGTAGCACCATGCCTAAAAAACAAACGCGTTTCGGCGTCAAGCCGTCTTCAGTGTGTCAACACTCACACACGGCAGAGGACGGCTTGACGCCGAAACGCGTTTGTTTTCTAGGCATGGTGCTACACTAAAAAATAATTAAAAAGATAATGAAGTGAGTGCGGTTCTTTTGCACATTGGAATAGGATACTTTTAACTCGCACCCGAAGAAGCAAGGAGATACTGTATCTTGGAGTCTAAACGCGCCTCTCTCTGCAAACTTCTGCAGTCAACTCAGCCATTCATGTTTTAATGTAATTTTTATATTATTACCTCATTCCACTCATATTCCTGCACCTTATGTATTTTGTTGCAACTATGCAAGCTACCGCTTTTGTAACACTTTACTTGAAGGTATCTATATAAGTGTGACATGACACTGTCATGACACATGAATCCTAGCCCTAACCCTAACCCTACCCCAACTAACGGAATGACACTTAATGACAGAAGTGTTGTTATAAACGTCCCCCCCCCACACACACACACTTTGCCGTGCTAAATATCAGTGCTGTTACCTGCTCCTTACAGCATGCATGTAATTAACACACAAACACACACAAACACAAGCAAATGAGCAGTCTAATTCTAACTGAGGTAGCCGTCAGAAGATTACACACAGCTCAAAATACTTGCCAAAGCCTTTTCGTTTTGATTACAGTGGCTTAAGTAACGTTAAATGGTGTCAATAAAACACTGCTAAAGTTATGCGCTGTTTTTGTGAGTGCTACTTTCGTTGATATTTGGGGAAACTGACTATGGGGCTGCAACCACACTGCCTAGGCTGCTGAAGTATCACAAGGGTGCAGCAAATTAACTTAAAGTACATGTAGGAATGAAACAATATATCTTTCAGCTTATGACACTCAGACTGACCCAAAACGTTAGCGGTATCCTCATGAAGCTCGCGATTAGCCACTCCGGCCCTGCATTCAAAACATTAAAGAAATGAATTGAACAGATAGGCCTATAGGCAGTGCTGCCCTCAGAACGTATCTCCATAACTAAAAGTCCACTCTGCTATTGTAACTGCATCCAAGGTTAACTAGGCCTGCATCATGAGGTTATTAAAACTGGATCTGAATTAGTGATTGAATGAAAAGCTTTCCTTTGTTACAGTAGATAGAATTAGCCTAACAACCTGTTCAAATGTACCAGAATTCAAGAAATTGCATCAAGGTTTGTAGGCGTCCATTTGTTTTTCTGGGGGAGGACCGCCATATCCGCCTCCTAAACTGTCCCATCCACTTTCAAGAAGTCTCCGACGCCCATGACGTTCATGACTTGTTTATAATGTGTATGACACATTCATGACTGTCATGTCACTCTCATGTAGATACCTTCAAGTAAAGTGTAACCCAAGCTTTTGTAGAAGACTCGCTGATAAGTGCTTACAGCTTTTTTTCAATAATTGCAGCTACACCTGTCCTTATTTCTTAAGATCCCAAGGGGTTTGATGTGAAAATTACAGGCTGTACCATTCTCAAGTCTACTACTCAAAAGCACGGTGACCATTAAGCAGGTGTGCTTTAGACTGAGAAAAGGAATCCATTTGAGACTGTTCTCTGTCACTCGCGGGAGCACGTTATAATGACATCAACAGCTCTACCACCAGGCCCCTTTTGATGTCAGTCACCGGTGATTCTTTTACTGTAAGAGCTCTCTGGTCAGGATCCTGACTGGCAGTGGAAGATGAAATGACACGCGGACAGACAAGGACAGAAGCACCCCGGTCATGATTCATTTCTCAGCCTCATTTTGCAGCAATACACATGTCCTACAACCTCTGGAGTGTGTATATGTGTGCACTGTATATGTGTGTGCTTGTGTGTGTGTGTGTGTGTGTGTGTGTGTGTGTGCGTCAGTCAGACAAACACTCCTTAATAGCCTTTACCACTGTTGTAAATGAGCTATTAACAGCTGTGTATGCCCTCCTTTAACACAGCAGGGATGGAGGTACTATAGAGTTGTTCCTCTGTGGAAAATAACTACTCTGAACTCAACTTGAGGACAGAAAATCATCTGGTTTTGTATCAGCCTTTCTTTTTGCTTGTTGATGGATAATAACAACTTCTGTTGTATAAGATTTGTTTTTTTGCCGTTGCATGTCCGACATCCTGAATGCGTCATACAGAACTTCCTGTTTATACTAGCTTTGTTCATGTCATGAACAAGAAGAGGAAGCAAGGTGATCAACAGCTGCGTTTCAAGCAGACAAGGACACTGGATGAACTGGCAAGATGTTGACAAGAGGAGTGTCAGCTTGAGAGAGCTATGGGTCATGGATGCTAGCCACATTCAATTCATTGTAGGAGCCACTTATGATGTTCTTCCTGTTTCAGGTCATTGGGTTCGTGATGATGGAAGCTGCAAGCTATGTATGGGTCATGGCTCTATAAAACATACAGACTGGAACAGATTGGGAATCCAGGATTGAAAACCTCCTGGTGGATTTCAGAAGGCAACTGCAAGTCTCACAGTGTATTGTTATGACAACTCTGATACCAGGCGTGGTGTTGTATTCTGAGTGTGAACGCAACTCCTACTTTATTGAGCTAACTATTCCCTTTGAGGATGCATTGCAGGAAGCCTTTGAAAGGAAGAAGTTAAAGTACTGTATGCAGAACTGGTAGCAGAAGCATGAAAACTGGCTGGCAAGCACACACAGGACTATTAGAGTATGTCTTTGAGGTTTTGAAGAAAAGTCAGCCGCAACACCTTTGTCAGATCTTTTTGTTTTTAGGACGAGGACAAATTGACACAGAGATATGTGAAATCGTGTTACCATGTTTCTGGCGTGATACTTGCTGATGTCTCTGTTTGTAACGTGTGTCCCCAACCTGTCATGATTGTGGAGGTGGGTGGGCCAAGGATGCCAGGTTCCACCACGGATACCTCTGGAGAGATTGTGATCGATGGGTTTCCGCTCTGCCTCTGCCTCCATTTATTTGCCAGAAACCACCAAAACCGCCAAAAAGACGTTATATTAATAATGAAAACGAACGACGAACTCTGAAATAAACTCAGAAATGACATGTTATCATCATTTAGACAACAGTGGCATACAAAAAATTACGATTGTAGCAGCTGGTTATTAGGTTAACTTTTTAACGTTATGACCGGCCATCCGGCGTCTTCTGCCCCACGGCTGCGCGTGCATCTAGTTTTGTTAGTAAACAGGAAATCTGTGTATACTGTATGACTACTTGCCAAAACGAAAAAATAAACTCCATTATGTCTCTTTTGTTAGTTTTGTTGTGGCTTTTGCTGACAAACAAAATGTTCGCAATACATGCTGAACTTGAATCAAACATTCTTTAGAACCGTCTGCTTTCACTTTTCCATTGCAAGAAGTGACCGGACTACTTGCGGAGTGATATGAAAGACATTAATCAGAGGCACAAAACCAGTTGCAGTAGTAATTATATAGTTTTAACAGACCTCCAAACTCTGGGAAGGCCCATTCATGTGAATGAAACTCTGCAGCACTCTGAATAGCCGTGTAATAATGAGTTTAATCATTTTATCACTTTTTCCTATTGCCACTGGAAACCATCAAAAACACCTTTCACAAAATCAGTATGAAAATGTATTCATAATTAAACGGTCATAGAAAGACCCACCTGGAAATAGCAACGGAAACTATCACACTGACCAGCAAGAGGCTCTGACTGCACACACACACACACACACACACACACACACACACACACACAGAGACATGTATCACATGCTTCTTTGCACATGAGCAGCCTCATGCCACACCCCACCCCACCATACACACACACACACACACTCCCCATGTGATTATATAGGTATGTTTCCCCTCGTTGCTTTGCTCTGCTCTACCCCGGTCAGCTAATGAGATCTGCAGGCGAACGGGAGCGCAGGGGAAAATTGCATTTTCTGGGAGTGATGTACTAGCTGTCACAACAATCAGCATGGCCACTCAGGCCTTTTTTTCTAGCTCTATTTTTTCGCACTCATAACCACACACACACACACACAACACTTACACACACACATACTCACACACACATGCCCACACACAAACACACTCATACACATCACTCTAACACAATGCCAAGTGTTGTGAAAAGAGCGGACACAAGCAGGGAGAGACACGAGCGAAAAGCGTTCATCTCTGCTCAGCACAAAGACGTCTTGCCAGCTCTGACCCTCCATGTCTCTCTCTCACTCGAACAGTCTCTGTTATGCCAGTTCTTTACAAGGAGGGTGCAAGACAAGCAAAGTCAAGACAAGGCAGTAAAAAAAAGATCCACATCCTTCTGCTCTTGTTTACTGAAATATTGACTCATTAGCTCAGCAGCACCAACACTGCATGTGGCATGTGGATAGATGAACAGTAAATAGCGTTGCATTGGGGAAGACAAAAAAACAGCATCAGCACAGGGACAGGCTGTCTTATCCGTGGAAAGCAGATGTGCGCGTGGGTTTGTCATTGTATCCGTGCTCTAATTAATAGAAATTATTAATACGAGCAGCTTCTCTCCTGGATCAGAACGCCGTTTGGCATGGTCGATGCTACAGACTTCTCCATGCGCATGGCGTCAACAGAGAAGGCTATTACTCCTGACGCTTAATCTGGGTTTTTCACCATAGAAACCATAAAGCTTTAGGTGTAGACGACATCCAAACTGAAAGTGAAATGCTCCGCTCAAAGATCACCATTGTTGGCACAAGTGGTGTAACGAGAAACCTTCATTTAATGCTTTTCACAGTTGGTGTCATTTAAACTTCACCAACAGGAAGTCCTCAACGGAACTCCTGAGGTCTAAATGCAAGACTAGGTTTCTTGTGTGTATGAATGTGGTTTTACTGAATCTTGAAAGAATTGTGGGAGTCAGTAAGATTAGTCAAAATGAAGTCAGCAGTACTTCTGTAGCATTTGTCACAGCATTATGTAAGTGTATTCCAGGACAGTGTGCCACTCTAGGGGGGAAGAAAACTGCTGAGGGAAAAAAAACACTGTTTTGTGAAGGAAACCAATGGAGCCATGCAACTCAAGCCCAAGTCAGTCAGCAAACAGCCATAAGTGCAGTGTGGAGTGACATATCACAAACGCACAACGTGTCGCACCTTGTCACCAATGTGGCATGTCACCATCACCCTAGCCAAGCACAGCTCCTGCCGGCTAGAGAGAAAGTGGAAAAGAAGCGAATAGGAAACAGTGTGACCACAGCGCTCTAAAACAGACAGACGGATGGATGGAGAAAGAGAGAGGGAGAGAGCGAGAGAGACAGAGAGATAGTGCGGGCCTGCCTTGACGCTGATGGGAGGAGAAGGATCTCTCCTGCCAGTTGTCAACAGTGCAGCACACACTGGTCATCCAGTAAGGAAGAGAGGGACAGAGAGAGAGAGAGGGAGAGAGAGAGAGATAGAGTGGTGCAGGGAATGGAGAGTAAATGCCACAGGAAATGTGAAGATTGCTGGACTCCTGTGGTATTTGCAGTGCCTCTCTATACATGTGACCTCTGGAAAATCCCAGTCCATGCAGGAACATGAAGCATTTGACACTTCACTTAACTCACCCAGTGGCTATGCCCAGTGTATTGTTGTCATGACATGTGTGGGGAGAGAACACACACTACAGCTTGCTATATTATATACTGTAGAAAGCTACTGTAAACATCTGTGCTGACAATACACCTATGTGTTAACCTGGAAACCTCTCACAAAATGTGAGGTCGGGAAATTCATCTGGACTTGTTCCATTGAGAAGCCTCTATGCCCGTATAAAAACAATTGGGTGCAGGAGTCAAAACATCTCGGTGGGCTTTATACAGTAATGGACAGTTAAGCGCTGCCTAGTCATCCATGTCACCTGAGAGTGCTTTGGTTGGTTTTGTTTACAACAAAAAGGCTATCGCCTCTGTTGTACAAGATATTGACAGCACAATAACTTAAAAAAAAATGAACTTAAAACAGTGATTAAAGCATTTGTCGAAAAGAAGAGCGTTTAGGCTCATTTCCCTACAGGATTCACATCATTTCGTTGCTTTAATTAGTTAGGTCTATCCAGTTAAAGTGTGAAGAGGCATTTTTTTCCAGTTTCGTTTGTTACAAGCCCTATCATCACGTCCCAATACTGCAGTACTAGACTCAAATACTGAATAGAGAATCAGCATCAGCATCTGAATCAGCTTTATTGGCCAGGTTTGCGTGAACAAACAAGGAATTTGACTCCGGTTAATCTTTGCACTCAAGTACAAAACTCAACAATAACATAAAAGAACAGTAAAAAAAAGCTATGTATAAGAATAAAGAAATAAACACAGTATGTACATTTACAAATAAATAGATGATATGGGTGGGATAAGGTAATACAATTGTCCGGAGCGGGAGTGTGGCCTTGTTGTCCCTGTCGAGGTATACCATGGTAATACAGGTGTTGATACTCAAGGCGCTACCTTAACAACTCATCCTGTTGTCACAAACAGAGGGGTGGTGGAAGCCAACCATCCTTGCGGTACAGTATATCCGACTTTCAAGGTTTCCATTTTACAACGTTCTGTGTCAGAAATAGTCTGGTGGCCATCGTGCGCGGCAGTATCACGGTGACACCAAAGCAGACTGCGTTTCCTGATCACCCTTTCCGTGGCGCTCCGGCGAAGCGCACCAGCGTGTCACAAAACTCAATACAGCTATTATTAGTGATGTGCAGGAAACCTAAGCCCTGCACTCATACAGGCATCACAACGCTTATGAATGATGGAGAGCGAGGCTGTGTTATTAGTCAACCCCCCCCCCTTTTCTCTCTTTCTCTCTCTCTCTTCTCTCTCTCTCTCTCTCTCTCTCTCTCTCTCTCTCTCTCTCTCTCTCTCTTGCTCACTCTCTCTATCCCTCCATCGAGGAACCCGATCCAAGTCCAGGATCCTGGGGTGGGCCGAGGCTGAAGTAATTCAACCACAGATCAGAGAGGAGAGAGAGAGAGAGAGAGAAAGAGAAAAAAGATGGAGAGAGAGAGAGAGAGAGAGAGCAGCACCGTGGCGGTCTGCTACTGCCTCCTGCTACAAGCTAATGCGTTTCTTTGAAGCAGCAGGCACACAGAAGACGAGTGATCGTTCACACAAGCGACCTGCCCTCCTGCACATGATCTCTGGCCATTCAAGAGTACAGCACATAAAGAAGACTGGCATGGAGTGTCGTGTTGATTGTGCATGACCACCATTATCTGACACACCAGTGGGAATGAATGGTGAGGCGTGTGTGTGCCTGCGCACCATCGTCATTGGATGGGATGCTACCGGGCGTGGGGGCGGGGGGTGATTCTATTTGATGGAGCAAGAGACTATTTGTGCAGTGATTATTTGAAGAGGGGGCTGTTATCAGAATCCCCATGTGTCTGCTTAGAACACAGCTGTTTATACAAATCTCCTCGGTGCACGACGCTGTCCAGGTTTAAACAAACAAAAAACAAACAAACAAACAAACAAACAAACAAACAAACAAATCTAAAGTGTGCGCAGGAATCTGCCAGTGTTTTCCCTCTGCTGCCTGTGTGAGGAAGAGAGCCCAGATATGGCACAGGCAGCGACCCCACGCATAACTGGCCACCACGGACCACATTCAGTCCTCCTCTTACAGACAACAAATAGGCTAAATTACGAGGCCATGTTGTGTATGTTACTATGGCAGCTGTGGGATGCGAATAATGTACAAAATGAAAATGAATAACTAGGGAACAGCAGCAGACACACTTTTGAAGAATCTGTGGAATTCCCTCTAGCAAAAGAAAGGGGGGGAAAAAAAGAAACATTTCCTGGCAACGCAGACAGAACAGCCTTCCTTATCAAAGAGAACAAATGGCTAAATTTGTACCGGGGAAAGTATTTTATAACATGCCACCAAAATGTGGCATTGACATTTGAATTAAACACTGTTTCCAATATCACAATGTTCTGTGCCACGCTTGCTCTAGGCTGCCAGTTAGGTAGGCATGTGAACA
>NC_085012.1:9922221-9934721 GCF_963854185.1 Sardina pilchardus
CACATGTTCAGTATATGTTACCATGGACATTGAGTCGGAGTGAAAATGTGGCCTTTGTGACGCTAACAAAATCAAATACTGTAGATTCCAGAGCAGCGCTACTTTTAGTGGACTCTTATTTCTTCTTAGAATTATTATACGTATTATTATTATCATCATCATCATCATCATCATCATCATCACCATCATTATTATTATCATATTATTATACGATTTTAGAAACATCAAAGCAAGAGAAACAAACAGAACAAATAATTGATCTGGGTATCAAGGAAAGAAATAAAATGTGAATCAAGGTGTTGCAATGCTCAGAAGTCATAGGGCCATATGTTCATTCCTCGCCTTCCCATTTCAGGAAGAGAAAAGGAAAGCCAAGACAAGTGTTAGTGTTGGTGTTTCTCTATGTTACAGCTGTAAATTGAAAATTGGAATGGTTTCCTCTTGCCTGTCAATTTCCATGACGTCAAAAGCCGCCTCTCCATAGCTGCCGACAGTTTGGCACAATGACAATATGAACCTGCAATCCCAGAACAGCCATTTGTCAAGGTTATAAGGGTCCTCCCAAGAATTTACATGTCATGAAAGTCTGGGGGCATGCAATGAGAAAGAACAAATGATAAAATGAGGGAGCGAGAGAGAGAGAGAGGGAGAGAAAGAGAGGTGGTAAAACAGCAGGCTGAAAGAACTCTCATCTCCTCTGGAAGGGTTCTAATATTAGAACATTGCTTGGGGATACAGTTCGCACAAGGGCTCCTGAAATTCCTCACACCGAAAAAAGGAAGGGCAGGAATTAATGACTACAGAAATCTATCTTATAGACAGGTTAAGTAATGTTTAATACGCATTAGCTTGCCAAGGAGCTTGAACACACAAGGTTAAAGTACACACTTTTGCCCTGATTCTTTGAGACATTTAACCCTCTATGGTACGCATTATGATCTGAGGGGGCAAGATTTTTTTTGTAATGTTTTTCCTGCTTAGAAATAGTCACTTTAACAAAATTAATGAAGATTTTAAAAAATATATTTTTTATTTTGTTTTTATAAAAATGTTGCCTGTAGGCAACATTGTACCATAATGGAAAACATTAAACTATGTATGTTTTCTTATACAAAAGAATATGGCATATGTGTTTAGAACATATTTTTATATAGCCAGAGACATAGAAAGCAGAATTATGTAGTTTTTACACCATAATATTATCTAATTCTTGCAAAAAAGTGTCATATCATTTTCACCCGTTGCCCACAGGCAACATTGTACCACTGTGGAACACTATCATAATCAAACTAAAATATGTTAAAATCATCATGTATATTATTTTAAATGACTATTTATTGAAATTGCAAGTAGAAAAAAGCATTACAATGAGTAAAAAACACCCTCCAACCCCTAAATGATATAAAGTATGGCCTACTGTGATTCCATTACGGTACAATGTTGCCTGTGGGCAACATACAGATTTTTGCTATTTTCTAAAATATACATTATTTTATATACAAAAAAATGATTGAAAATACATCTATGCTTGTCAATGAAGGCTGTAATTTTTTTTTAAGGATACAAACTTGAGGGAAATTAGTGAAATTCACACTTTTCTAGCGTGAAAATATGACACCCAGCCAAACGTGTGCATGTGCTGAAAGAAGTGTCAAACTAGCAGCCTGTGAGTCATGTGACCATTATGTTGCATTTCCATTGGTTAGTATTGAGTTGTCCAGTTCTTAAAGTGGTATTAACTTATTTAAGGGATGCCTCATTTTATTACAACAAGGCAAAATAGGCTATGTTGCCTACAGGCAACACCGTACCATAGAGGGTTAATAATTATTTACCGTACAGAGGAGAGGGAAGTGTGGAAGGTCACCCAGCAGTATTATTTCAGGTGTTCTGCCTGAACAAAAATGAATATTCAAAGGCTCCTTGAAATGTCATTTTTGTCTGATGTGACATGAAGAGTTGGCTGGATCATATGTTAGTACAATTGTTAAAAAAAATGCTTGATCGGGAAATGTGAAAAATTTGAGCGTAAAAATGTTTGATCGAGGAAATGTCAGTTTGTTATGTTTGTTATTATGTGTGTGTGTGTGTGTTCTCGAGTTTAGATAGTGAATATTCCAAATGAACATTCAGAGACACAAAACATCTGAGAGCACCATTGGCATAGAAAAAGAGATATCTTAACTTTAATATGAGAATACTTTTGCCTTAAAGAGTTTTTTTTAAAGTAATACTGTAACAAGTTAAAGTCTAAAAAAGATCTTTGCCACCATGTGTGCCACCAAACCGTTCATCCTGGCAAGTTTAGTTAGGTTCGCTGCTCTAAGGCATAGCATCCACACCCGGATGTTGGGGAATTAACACTGAAAGATGCAAGATGTGACTTTTTCCCAGAGAAGATGACATGACGGATGTTCCTTCTCTGTGTCTCTTAATTACTCCTCCTGCTGAGCGCCATGCTTACGGAGATGATCTTATGGCCCTGTGAAACCCAGCTGTGGAATTGTCTTGTACCTACACAGGTGTGGATCTTAAAGGTACAGTTCGTGATTCTAGAAAAAAGGTTGTTGATGTTTGCACTTAAAGTGACATGATGGAGAGTATTTTTTATGCCACTTGGCATTTTCAATTCCTCATTTAACACTGAGGAGTCAGTGTAGTAACAAAATGAGTTTGAAGACATTATTGCAAGGTGAAGATAATTACATTGTGTTGCTTTAACAGCCAATTAAAATACACCATGCACTTCATCATATTGATTTGCTGAAATAGTGTTGGACTATTCAGTCCTGTGTACTTTGTCTGTTTCTCATTTACAGAACTAGGATTTTGAATGAAAACTACATCTTTTGAGACCATACACCCCTAATGAAGAGCTACAGGTCTGTGAAGTGGATGTTTTGCTGTGCGTGTAGTGAAAGGGAAAGCGAATCATCACAGCACACTTGAACTCACTTCTCTCTTCTCTTTTGTTTTCTTGGTGTTTTAAGCCCCAAATGCTGTCTTCAAGGCAGCGCTGCCTAGAAGGCGCTATAGGGTGAAAGCGCATCTATGTTCCCCGGGTCCTATGTGCCCCACTTTGTACTGTATGGGACCGGGAAACATAGGACCCTATGTTTAATTTTAAAACGGGTCCTTTGTTCCCCGCTTTTCCAAAAAAGGGTCCTACGCTCCCCGGTATGTATTGCGACCGGGGAACATAGGACCCTTTTGGATAAAACCGGGGAACATAGGACCCTTTTGGATAAAACCGGGGAACATATAAGACCCAGGGAACATAGGGATGACCCCATTACAGTTAGGCATGGGTTAAGGTTAGGTGTAGGGGATTTTTATCATGGAGTTTTAGCCATTATAGTGCACTGGCCTATTGGTAAGGTTAGGGTTAGGGTTATGGTTAGGATGAGGTGCCTTTACTGTAAGTCGACGGTGGCAGCGTTGCCTGGAAGACGACGTTGAGGGCTTAACGCACTATCGAGCCCTTTAGATGTCGCGCAGCAGCAGCAGCAGCAGCAGTGTGTACTGTCTGTGGCGCGGGTGACAGCGAGCGCGTGGGCTATGTGTGCTGTGCTGCCACTGTAAGAGGACACCTCTGGAGCCGTGAGTTCATTGAGACAGCAGGCCTGATCAATGAGGCGGCGCTGTGTGGCCTGGGCCTGCTGCAGGCAGGCGTCAAACACACTCGCCTCCGTAAACTACTCCATCCCCGGGCCAGCGCCGGGGCCGCAGGGAGCGCCAACAGACTGCCTGGTGCATTTAGGACGCGTTCTTGTCTTTCTGTTCCTTTCAGTACTCTTAGGTTTGTGTGTGTTTCTGTGTGTGTGTGTGTGTGTGTGTGTGTGTGTGTGTGTGTGTGTGTGTTTCTGTGTTTGTGTCTGTGTGTGTGCGTGCACATGCACACGTTTGTGTTTGTGTTTATGTCTGTGTGGCTGTGTGTGTGTGGTGTGGTGTGTATGCGTGTGCATGCAGGCTTGTTTAATTCTGCAGTTGTGGAGTTTGAAGTTAAGTGATACTCCATCCCACTCCATACCTCATCTTAAATCCTCTCACAAATGAAGACAACCTCTGCATTCCTCTCCTCCCCCCCCCCCCCTCTCTCTCTCTCTCTCTCTCTTTCTCTCTCTCTCTGTGCCTCTGAGTGTTTTTAATTCTCTGGCAGGTGCCAGAGCGGGTGTATTGTTGTGTGAGTGAGCATTAAAGTATTAGAAGACTGCACTTGATTCGGCTTGTCCCCAAACTCCTCACACATTTTTTTTGTCTTTCTCTTCCCTCTCTCTCTCTTCTCTCTCTATCTCTCTCTTTCTCTCTCTGTCTTCTCTCCTTCCCATCTCTCTCCTCTCCCCTCTCTCTTTTTGTGCTCTGCATATTCATCGACGGCGTAATCTCCGCGGCGTGTAGTCGGAGGAAGCGCAGAGATAACCTGAAGAGTTCATTGGTGCGGATGTTTATCTGGGCCGCGGTGTGGGGGAATGTCATGGAGCGGAGGTTGTTAGTGAGGGCTCAACTGGGTGTGTGCATACATGATTTATGTGATTTAGGGGAAAAGAAAGAAAGAAAGAAAGAGAGAGAGAGAGAGAGAGAGAGAGAGAGAGAGAGAGAGAGAGAGAGAGCAATGATATGAAATTGGAGTGATACAGGTCACCTTCTGATGGACACGCCATTTTCCGGTGAACCTCACACTAAAGATTGCTATCATACGATAAGCTTTCTAGCACTTTTCAACAAAAGTTCAAACACCAAAACATTGATCTGCTGTGTATAACAGAACAAGCAATCTTTTTTTATGTAGAAATATGTAAATAAGCTGATAAGCTAAAAACCTTTCCTGTTCAACATGCTGTAATTACTGTTTCAGCTGATACCTTATTTAGCTCACTGTAGCTTAGAGAGGGTTTAGTGCCAGCGTAAACACCAAGCATTGTTAACACTTAACTCAATCCAGCATCTATAAGGCATTTTTAATACATTTATAAATGTTTATAAACTATTTATAATGAGTTATGACTTCTAATTTGATCTAATATGGCTGCAATCATAAAGTGTTAATGTTGTAGTATAATACAACTTGGTGAATAACCAGAATTTAGCATAAGGCAAAGCCTTTAATTATTATTTTTTTTATTTATTTTTTTTCGCAAGTATTATTATGCATTTTGTCACTTCAAGCCTTGTGATACTATATCCCTTAGTAATCTTAGTGACCTATACAACGAATGTGAATGCATGTTGATACTTTTGGCAAACACCACATCATTAGATCTGTCTTTTGGGTGGCCTTCCTTGTCGCATCGGCTAACTTGAAATACTCGAGCCGAAATCAATCGCACACATGATCGTGGAGGGTTTCTGCCCTCTGTCAAAACAGTGAGGTCTGCAGTATTTAGAGTTGCGTTGAATAGCTGTGGTTGAAACCTTGTACTCGGGTTCAAAGTGTCATGGCCAGTTTGGGGACACTGGAATTGATTTGTGTGTTCAATCTTCCCCAGGACACACAAATCGTCTGCGAGGCTGGAGGCGCATGTTCTCTTTTGAGCGTGACGCCCCCCTCGGTTGCGAAGCAATGCTGCTCCGGGCTGTGTGAAGATACAGCACACATCAGTGTGGTTGGCTGAGAATAGGCTTACAAATATACACAAGAGTAGGTGTTTTTTTTTTTTGCAGCAAACCTACAACCAGACGGCATCGTCTATTTTGTAGGCATGATGCAGTCGCTCAGAAGCAGCATGATAAATTGACACAAATCTTCCCCAGTTCACTCTCATCCAGTCCATGTTTTCGTCTAGTATTAGGGGCTTTGTATTATGCCACAGCCGTGTCATGTTGCATTGGTGCTTATTCACTAGATTGACAGCTTATTTCTCAATGCACACTGAATCCATAGATATATTATGGCTGGGGCCTGTGTGGAAAAGAAGTCCTACTTTCACATGCTAAGAACCAGTTGTGGAGGCGTTGTTTGCTTCCACACAGTAGCTGGGGGATTCTTGACAGTGCCTCTAAGAACCAAACAGATAGACAGAAAGATAGAGAGAGAGAGAGAGAGAGAGAGAGAGAGAGAGAGAGAGAGAGAGAGAGAGGATATAGAGATAGTAGCATGTCAAGTGATCGAGAGAGAGAACGAGAGAGAGAGAGAGAGAGAGAGAAAGAGCGGTGACAACCTCTCATTTTAATCCTTTTTATCAGCTAAAGATCCCTATTACATGACCCTAATGCATGCCAAGTCATGCACCGTGGGGCCATCTTTGGATTCCAGTCACCTCTCCACATGCTGTTATTTATGCCTCCACCCCCACCCCACCCCACCCTCCGTTCCTCACTTGCCCCAAACAGCCTGCTAGACAGACCCCATCATGGCTTACCTTTGACAATGAGCCGATGAAGCTTACCCCGTAATAGTCACTGACACGACAAGGCTGTGAATAAGATGATTTTTCTCACATTCTGTGACTCACAGTGGATGAGGGTATTTTGAGGGGGGAGGGAGGGGGAATTTCAGAGTCAATCTCTCAGTTCAATCCAGTTATATTTTGTATGTTGGGACATGGTTAACAATGGCGGGTTATCGCAGTGCATTTAAGACTCCATAACAGCCCTCACACGCTATCTCATTGAACACTTTAGCACCAGTTTATAGTGGTATAAAGAATGTGTCCACAATACATTGTCACTTGACCTCTGTCACTCCGTTTTTGGAAGTCTTTGATTGTAAACGTCCCACATCCCTGACTGTAAACATACCACATGCACCGCATGCTGTACCATGCTAATGAGATGATGAATATTCATGTGTTTTTTCCCAATTTAGCAGAACAAACACATTTTCTTTTCTTGCTCCGAGTTCAATCAGAGCTTATTCTTGACAGATTAGCTGTGAGAACAGCAGAGGATGAGCATGCTGAATGCGTTAACAGACAGTGTTTTAGTAGCAGTGATTACTGTCCCTAGAGAAGCATTTTTATCCCTTTTACAACTTACGATTTAAAATAAGTGAATCCATTTGATTTGCCCACTCATTTGTTATTTAACCAAGTATGATTCATATTACTGCTTATCTTTCCAACAGTAGTACATGTTCTATCAAATCTGTCAGTTTTTCTAATGCAATTTCCTAGATACCCCCAGCCATACTGTATACTGCGCATATTTATTCCAACACTCTGCAGATCTGCATCATTGTTTATTTAATAAGGTATTCTACAATGAAGGGGAATGAGCTAGATTTATCCATGCTTTAACTCTCCATCTCTCCAACTCTCCAACTGATCCAACACAAGTATCTATCAGAAACATCTCATAATTACACGTTTCTTTGATCTAAAATCCCATCAAAACTATAAATAAAAAAAAAAAACAGAATGAAGAAAACATCTTGGAATTGAACCACCTTGAGCTGGCCTTTTTCCTCTGTCCAAGACAGTGTGGGCTGTTAGCGTGTCTGGACGTGACCATGTATGAATATCCTAATCCCCGTCCCGATGGGTGCAATGACTGCTAATGCGGCTAACAGCTCCTCTGCTTCGGCCAGCTCAGTTCTATCCGAGGCGGCTGCCTTCATCCTGGGGACAATCTGGGAGTGGGGCATAAGGAATACTAAGGTGAGTGGGATTATCCCCATTGGAGGCTTTTGCCATATTAAATCATCCAGGAGGAGGAAGGAATGGGCAACACAGGAGCACATAGAGGCCTGCAGGCTACAAACCACTTACACACTTCCCTCCAAGCTCACTCATCCCTCTCTCTCTCTCACGCACACTCCATCCCTCTCTCTCTCCTTCTCTGTCTCCTCGATCAACCTTTCTCTCTTTTTCTCCTTCTATCCCTCTCTATCAGCCGTTATTTCTCTCTATCTCTCTCTATCCCTGTCTCTCATTCATGCCTTTCTCTCTCACACACACACATACACACAGGCTTACTCATCCCTCTCTCTCTCTCTCCCTCTCTGTCTCCTCTACAACCCTTTTTCTGTGTGTGTGTGTGTCTCTCTCTCTCTCTCTCTCTCTCTCTCTCTGTGGCCCTGAATGGGGAAGTCTCTGGTCCGTTGTGTATAAATCGTTAATGGGGTACCATTTCTGCTCCTTCCAACCACTGCCTGCACATCACAGAGAATGGTTTCTAACCAGACAATTAAGCATGCAATATTTACAGGGGACAATACCGCTGGGCTGTGTGTCAAGTATTGTGGAATATTATTCACGCCAGTCCCAGGTCACATGTCTGGCTTCCCCACACGGAAGGAGCGCATGATCCGACACACACACACACACACACACACACACACACACACACACACACACACACACACCAATAAAATAAAACAAGCGCGCCAACGCCGGCCGCTTCTCTCCTGCAGAGATGGAGTCCAGTGATGAACAGAAGATTCAGAGGAATAAATAGAGTGATAAGGCAAAGGTAGAATGGGGGGGGGGGGGAAATCAAACATAATGTGCTTTCCCTCCCCTGCTTATCTCTGTGTTTATACTGATGTGCAGTAATTCGTTTTTGAATGAGGTGTCAGTTGAAGTGGGCGGAAAAAAAAAGCAAAAAAAAAAAAGTCCTCGTCTCTGGTTTTGTCCGAGGGAAAAGAAAATGGAAATGCACCAAATTACGAGTAAACAGCGAAGTCACCCTGACACCCTGGGAACAATTGAAACACAAGACCCCCCCCCCCCCCTCCCCTCCCTTCCCCACCCCTCCCACTGCCGCTCCTCTCCCCTTTCTTCCAGTCAGAGCCATCAGCATTCAAATGACAGATTACAGATAACTGGCATTAAAAGAAATGAAAAAGAAATCAAGTCTTGGCTCGGCGTAATCCCTCCCTTCGTCCCTCCCTCTCTCTCTCTCTCTCCATTCCTCTCCCTCCCTTCGTCCCTCCCTCTCTCTCTCTCTCTCTCTCTCTATCCCTTCCTCTCCCTCCCTCCCTCCTCCTGCGAATCGGCTGTCTATCCATCAAAGTTGGAGAATGCAAATCCTGTGGGGAAATTACCTGGGGCTGAGCACATCAGCGGCGTGGACGTTTCTGATGGGCTTCCCGCGGAAGGCCACGGCGAGACAAACAACTGCGAGCCATGTGCGTGTGTGTGTGTGCATGTGTGTGTGTGTGTGTGTGTGTGTGTGTGTGTGTGTGTGTGTGTGGGTTTCTTCCCCTGTGTTAAGATCCAAATAAAAGCATTAAGATGTGCGTGTGCATTTGGGTATGGCTCTGTTTGCCTGAGTGTGCATGTGCATGTGCCTGTGTTTGCTTGTGTCTGTTTATTTATGTGTGTGTGTGTGTGTGTATAGGAGTGTATGCATGTGTTCTGCGTGTGTGTGGGTGTGTATGTGTAGGTGTGTATGCACATCTGTTCTCTCACGTGTTCTCTCTCTCTCTCTCTGTGTTTGAGTGTGTGTGTGTGTGTCTATGTGTTGGAGAGTGTGGTCCTTCTTACACCATGACCTCAACACACACACACACACACACACAGTGTGTTTCTTCTTCCCCCATTTTCACCCGCTTTCACCACAGAGAAGAGCTTAAGGCGAAATTTAAAGGCTACACTGAGACAAGATGCATAATAACACGTAGGGTCCCATAAATCTCAATGGGACAACATCACAACGGCAGACCTTGAGGCTGTTCACACTATGCATGTGTGTGTGTGTGTGTGTGTGTGTGTGTGTGCATGTGTGTGTGTGTGTGTGTGCGTGTGTGTATGTGTGTGTGAGGGTGAGAGTGATGGTGGATGGGTGTGTGTGGGTATGTGTTTGTGTCAGTAGTTTTATGGCATTCATCAGTGCACTGTGACCCACTGGGGATCATGGATGTAAACAAGCAGTGGTGTTTTTTTTCTGTTTTCAAAATAAACTCCGCACGGACCTATTAAATTGATATAGTGCCATTACTCAAGACTCCTTCTGCAAATGTTATAGGTGCTATAGTGGACGATTCCAGACCTTGAGACTGAATGGCTCTAAGTCACACTGGCCATCCGAATTGTCATGGTTACATAGTCGTCTCTCTTATAGAAATGGACACTCGTATCAGACAGATCATTTTATTATGGCAGAAGCATATTTTCATTATATTACCTAACATGACTGTGAGAGATATGTCGGAGACTATCATTTTCAGGATAAGATATAATGTATGAGAAGAATGCCACATATGAAAACAAATAAAAAAGAAACAGCTAACTTGATATCATCTTTATGGTGTTACATGCCACAAAAAAAGCGATCGCACTCTGCTAACCACCGCAATCTGTGGCAGATTATTTGCTCTCCCACTCGCTGGCTTGTTTGCGACACTAAAAATTAATTTCCCCCGAGCGATTACAAAACAAACAACGGCCAGCGCTCCGGCCCCCCCAAAACAGGGTGTAAGTCATTCCCGCGCGTCGTTAAAATAAATAGGGCACCATTAACCTCCAGAGGACACTTAGCGAGGTGCTAAAGCACTGATCCAATTATCACCTCTGCACAGCAGCGCTCTGCAAGGTTCAAAGGGTGCCGGGGTTTAGAGCGAGCTGCTTCGACCCATAATGAGGTTGGAGGCTAAAGATCGTGCCGGTGAACATCATCTTCCGTTACTATCTCGCGCTGAAAAAAGGATGAAAGCACAGAGAGAAAGCTGAAGACGTGAAGGTGTTATCTGTTGTGTTTGTCTGTGCAATTGTGTAAACATCGCTGTGAGCGATATATAACGATGAGTGTTCCCTTTTTTTATGTTTTGCTATAAATGATGAAGTCATTCAATCTCGGCACAGACAGTCTACACACTATAATGCATAACTGACGTGGATATGTATTTTGCTGTGTGTAGAGTGGGTCAGGCTGTCACTCTCAAAGGCTTTAAATTACTTCAGTGAAACACAAACAGTGGGTGGTGCGGAGGGAGAGAAAGATAGGGTGAGAGAGAGGGAGAGAGATGGAGGGAAAGAGAGAGGGAGAGAGAGAGTGTGAGAGAGATTTCTCCAAAATCCTTCCTAGCCTCCTCGCCATCATCAAAGTTGTGGAGAAAGCGCTTTGGCAGATGACCTCCTGGTGTGCATCACAGTCCAGAAGGAGCTCGCAGACTCTAATCATGCGTAATAATAAACTGTTTTTCTTTTTTCTTCTTTCTACCCAAGACTGGGAGAGAGGCGAGGAGCACCCTGGCCCTGTCACCCGCAAGCCTCTCACTGTAAACAACACAGGTAGCGTCTGACAGCAACCGCGGCTCACACGGACGTTTGCCCTCAACGGGGGGAGGAGGATAAAGCCTTCCGGTGTTTATCGTGAGTTAGGGGCATGATGACGGCAAGGTTAGCCAGCGTTCTCAGAATAGAAGAACGTGCCATGTAGAACGTTTCAACTTAAAGGGTTAAAGTTATACCTTTGACAACACATCTACCAGAACATACTTCAACAGAAACATACAGTACTTATTTTCTAAGGCTAACCATGATGTGCTGAACCTAACTGATTCAGAGCACGTTACAGTAATGGAAGAGAGAATATTTTTCAGTACTGGGGTATGTATGAAGCTGAACTGTGAGCCTCTGTTCTAAGGTATATGCACACACACACACGCACACACACACACAGACACACACACACACACGCTTGCACACACACACAGGAATCAGGACGCACAAAGGCCCCTCTTTCAAGAATTTTTTTTTTTCAAAATTCAATTTGCCGCTGTTAACCTGCGGCGTAAAGTACAAGGAGTCAAGCGACCGCTGACAAGCGAGTCACTGGCATAAGAGGCATTTGCAACAAACCCCCCCGTCTTTGTGTTGACGGGGCCTCACCCCCCATACCCCCCCCCCCTCCAGCTTGATATTTCTGTTGAACTTTAATCCGCCGCCGCCGCTGTTATCATTCCGAGCTGCTCATCCACTCCGGGCGCCCGGCTTCAAAAGCGACCCGGAGCGAAAGGCACTCGCCCGCCGCTGTCACGGCTGTCTCCGTCTCCGCCCGCCGCCTCTCATAGACCTGTCATCGCCTGGTCCCTCTCTCTCTCTTTCTCTCTGTCTCTCTCTCTCTCTCTCTCTCTCTCTCTGTCTCTGTCTCTCTCTCTCCGCCTCCCCAGGACGCCCGGAGCCAGGGAGCCAGCCGAGCAGCCAGCCACAGCCAGAGTCCCTGCTCCGTTCCCAGGGGGGGGTTGGGGGGGGTACCTAAGCCCGTGTGAAGAGCAAGGCCCTGGCTGCTCTCCTCTATGACAGGTGTGAAGCCTCTGACTGAATGACAAGGAAGGTAATGAGGAGCAGGGGCGGATAGAAGGCAGATTTCCTCTCCGAATGAAACCAAGAAACTACTTTAGTCTTGTCATTTCTCTCTCTCTCTCCCTCTCTCTCTCTCTCTCCCTCTCTCTCTCTCTCTCTCTGTCTGTCTCTCCCTCTCTCTCTGTCTTTCCCTCTCTCTCTCTGTCTCTCCCTCTCTCTCTTTTCTCACACACTCTTCTCAGATTATAATGACTGTTTCAATGACATCGTCTCCCTGGGTTAAATGGAAGAAAAGTGCAAAAAAAAAGTTATTAC
>NC_085012.1:9939721-9949721 GCF_963854185.1 Sardina pilchardus
CACACACACACACAAGTACACACGTGAGCATGCGTTGCTGTTTGCTGGCCTCCTCCAGCACCAGGCCACCTGATACAACACGAGCACCTGCCTATACACAGTTTATTTTAGCGGGTCAGGGAAAAGCTCCAGCGCCATGCATGCAAATCCCCGGGGCGCCCGAGACCAATTCCAACCAACAGCAGCCATTCCTCCCCAAAATGAGTTGCTCGTTTGCTAGAAGATTCTCGGGAGGAATATCCACCTCTGCTGCGTCCCTCCATCATCAGCACCCCCCCCCCCCCCACCACCCCCTACGCCACCACCACCCCCTACTGTCTCCTCTCCCTCCATCTAGCCGCCTCTCCGACCCCTGGTGACTTGTGCGCTTTCTCGGAGCCCTGTAATTGCACCGTCGCCTCGAAAGTGTCAGAGCAATATGCAAGCTTCTTCCCCCTTTTTTCCCTGCCTCTGATTGAGATGGCAGCCATTGTGCTGCCACAAGGCCTCCGAGCTCAGGCCCGGGCAAAGCTGGCCCATTCCATGAGGGACACATTCCAAGAACCATTAAATCCCCCCCTCTCCTCCCCCCTCCTCCCCTCTCCCCCCCCCCCCCCCCCCCCTCCTCCCCTCTCATCCAGATTAATTTTTCTTTATTATGCGGAGAGGGAAAGGAGCGGGAGCAGGCGGCGCACTATTATTTGAGGCTTATTAGCCCGATGCTGAGGGGTCTCACCGAGCCCCACGCTGAGAACAGCGCCATCTTGCCTGCATGCGTCCCCCAAATACTTCACAGGAAGAAAATGAAAGAAAAAAAAAGAAAACGAGGGAGGAGGGGGGTTAAAAAAAAAAAAAAGCCTTGTCATTGAAAACCACCACAGCGCTCTGAGCACTTTTCTCCAAGACAAAGCGCGTGTCTTCTCTCTCTCCCCCCCGAACGAGGCCCGTTGGGGAGAGAAAATGAGCAAGTTTAAGGCACCAGTCACCCAGCATGTGTCGCAGAACTCTCGCGTTAAGACTCTCAAGCTTATGAAAACTAGACCTGGACATGAAAGAGATGTCTTGCAGTCCTTGTTTGTCTTACTCTGACAGACTTTTCTCACTAACACGCACAAACATTACAAAAAGGAAACATTACACTTGTTTTCACTTAAATGTCAAAGACTTTACATAAAGACATAATGAGAACATACCAACACATTCATATGCACACATGGACATATTGTATCATATATATTCACAACAACAAGTGATTACACACACGTGAAAGCTCACACATAGGCAATACACACAATCTCACAATCTCAACACACCAGATCATCATCATTTTATTTTGTGAGAGAACACCACTTTTATCTGTCAGCAGGAGCCATGGGCTGCCAATCAAACACACACACACACACACACACACACTCTCTCTCTCTCTTTCTTTCTCTCTCTGCTTCACCTGTGAGGGGAGTATGTCTAGGTCTTGTGCCTTGTGTCTGCTACAAAGCAGAGCTACAGTACTGTCTTTGATGAGAGGGATTTGTGCGGACCAGGTCCCTGGCTCTCCTGACAGGGCACAGCCAGAGCGCTGGCCACTGGCTAGATGCCTGCATGCCCGCTGCTGCCCACACCGGGTTATGCCAGGTCACCACCCTTGTCCTCGGGGCACAATCTCACACTGCGCAGCTCCGACTGAAGTGCAGAGGCTCCAAATAGAACTACACTATAGTATACTATACTATACTATACACGCCATACTGTGTCAGATTTAGCCAGATTTCATTTTCATGATCAGATTTATATGCTGTTTTCTCCTCTATTGGTATGGTAATGCTGTACAGTAAACGCATGCTGTCCGCTACAGCAGCTTTGACGAGGAGCACAAGTCATTTGTTGACCTGGGGAGACCGGAGTCCAGAGGCCAAAGTGTATTACCATATTATATTCTAAGCACATACTGTATATTTTGCAAAGAAGTTACAGGATATTGTGCTATATTTAGAAAAGGTCTCTGCTGAGCAATACCATACAGTCCTTCCACAACAAACCAACAGTCCTTCCACCACAACCAGAGGATGAGAGTGCAGCTGAAGTACTAGTAGTCAAAGTAGTTGAAGGAGATTGAGATAGAAGGAAAAGAGGAAAAGAAGAGGGGGAGTGCATGGTAAAGGAGGAGAGAACAGGACTTGTATGGTAAAGAGAGAACAGAACTAGTAGTTTGTTTTCTGTGTAAAAAAGTGATACAAAAGAAAATGCAACAGAACGCAACATGGTGCAGAGAAGACATACTGTGCAGCAGGGGTCTCCAACAGGTACCTTCCCACCTGTTTCTGAATAATACTCAAAATAAGATTCAAGAAAAATGTTTGATAAACAAACATGATAACAAAGTCATTTGATAAACCTGATGAACTTCCAATTAAATCAAATTCATTATCTACAAAGACAGAAGGTAAAGGAATTGAATAGAGCGATAAAATGCATACAAAACGTATTCAGCTGGTTTGGATGGAGATTAGCTATGTGAATACATGCTAATAATAGCCTATTAGTAGCCCTCAGCCATGTTCATTTTGTCAAAGTAGCTCTTGGGTTGGAGACCCCTCGCTCTACAGGTTGAAATATTACAGGAAGAGAACTGTGGAACAAAATAGATTGGCGAAAGTTTTCTCCGTTAGTGCTTGATCAGAGGTGACATCATGCGTCGCTACGTCATTTGTCATGAAAGGAAAGCCCAAATGGGGGGGACAGTGGGGAGGACCTGACAGACACATGGACAGATGTCCACTGACGGCGCTGTGAAGCGAACGGATGGCAGTTTGTGACCATCTTGTATTATTCAGAGGAGAGAGAGAGAGAGAGAGAGAGAGAGAGAGAGAGAGAGAGAGAGAGAAGGAGAAAAAAGTGCAGGTGGGCCTTTTTAATATTTTAGTGGTTTGTAGGAGCCTTGAACATGCCTTGCATACCTAAGGGGGAAAAAAATAGCAAAAAGGGGAGAAAAAAAAAGTGATTTCTGTCAAGCGCCGAACTACTGAATGCCTGCAGTGTCCAATAGGCCTTCACTCACAGTCATATTTGTGATTTATTTAAGAGCCAGTGGTGTGGAGGGAGATTAAACTCCTTGGGATGCCTCAATATCCCCAATCGCTCTCATAAAGATCCTGGCTGCACAAACAACTCACTAACCAAGGACAGAGTCTTCCCAGGAGTAGCTGCTGCTGAGATCCACACTCCTAGTGCTGCACCGATTTGCAGTGACGCATGACACTGTGGATGCAGGTGTCGGTGTGTGTGTGTGTGTGTGTGTGTGTGTGTGTGTGTGTGTGTGTGTGTGTGTGTGTGTGTGTGTGTGTGTGTGTGTGTGTGTGTGTGTGTGGTGTGTGTGTGTCTGTCTGTGTGTGTGTGTGGTGTGTGTGTGTATGTGTGTGTGTGTGTGTGTGTGTATGTGTTTGTTTTCAGTTGAGGGATTTGGCAAACAGAAATAAAACCTCCATTCCCCTCATGCTATGGTGGATATCAATAAACAAATAAAACTTCACAGATCAGGTAAAAATGTTGGGTGTCAGCAAACAAAGAAAATGGAAGTGATTCATGAATACACACTTTGTAGAAATACTGTGTGGCATGGGCCTGTAAAACTGGAGAAATTGAGGAGGTATAATTGCCCCCACTCATTCAGATGGCTAATGCTAGTCCAGCTAATTCAGCCAGAAATATACTCAGCAGGCTGCAGCCATCTTTAAAAATGGCATCCAACATACTCACTCCTGGCATGAGATTGACAGCTCATCCACCAATCCACAGAGAGAACATACTTTAGTGTCAGATCATCTGGAAACTAATTGACTTGTTCAGGTGAGGATAAACGTTGAAGACAAAATAATTCCAAAATAAGTTTTTGGGGGCATTTCTGTAATAAATGTGCTTCTTCTTCAATGGTTTGAAACACCATGGTTTATTTATTGTTTTTAATTCAGAGCCAAACAGCCAAATGGTTGTCAGATTGATGTTGAGAATGCTTAAGAAAGGGCATTTTCTCTTCAGCAATACCCACGGTTCAAGTTGCAGTCGGGTTGAAATATAGCATTGGACGCACATCACTGTTGGCTATGCTTAATACAAATTGATGTGCTTTATATATATGAAATTGGTATGACATTAAAGATATGCTCATTGGTTTAGAGTGGAATTCATGTCGTAGGACTTGAGCTTTACTTTTCTTCTTAGCCCATGTTATCTGTACATTTATTTACAGGACCAGATGAGGACTAAAATTAACTCATTCTAATCACAGGGAACCATGTGAGGAGGTGACAGAGCAGGCCTTCTGTTTCTTTGTTCCTTAAGGCTACGACACAGAGGTGTCAAAAACACAAGTAAGTAGAACCGAAAGCTTGCTCACTGACATCATTCTTCCATGTATAACAGGCCAGTCAGGCTGTTTGACATCTGGTCATGTATGAAATCAGCTTTTTCATATTCCCTTGTGCAAGTAATCAATCTCTTAATTTAATTTCAATGCAGGGCTTTGGCAAAATAAATCAATGTATGCAATTAGACAAACAGGGTTCACCAATTACGTCCTTTGCTAATGTACTGAAATGGATTATTTGAAATGGCAAGGCAGAGCAATACTCTGCTGTAAAATGCCTAGCCTCCCACCCTGAGAGTACAGTATTTCAGACCACTGGAGCTCTTGCATTTCATTGTCTTGAAAAGCCAGTGTCGTCATAAAGGTCTTCAAAGAAGACCATCATGAATGATCATTCCTGTTCAAGACAGATCTGCAGTTATCCACCGAAGGAATGTATAATATGAATTGAATTCAAAACGGCGTGTTTAAGTCAACATCATTAGCTGTCTCTATGTCATTTACAGACATATTGCATATGCATGTTTGTGCGAGAACATTTGATTATCTTTTGGAAAGAAGATTTCTGTTGATACCACTTCACTTCAATAAAATATTCATCGCATATTTATGAAGAATGATATATTAAATCTTTTTTATGTGTTTTTCATGAGAGAACAGTTTGACAGACACTCGCCCTTCAGACTCATCCCCATCTTCATCATCAACATCTTCTGCACTCTGATTTCCTTTGAATCCCCTCTGGTCTCTCATTAATTGAGTGAAACGCCAAAGCGGATTGCCAGACACTTCCTAACTAAACAGCCCCAAAAATACAAATTGACGGAGACCTTCTTTTGCATATTTCCTGGTTAACATGCATGGAATAAGTAGCCCATACCTAATATCCTTTATATACAAAAGCATGCCATGGGCATGCAAGGAAACACAAAGAAAGACAAATAGAGAGAGAGTGAGCGAGAGAGAGAGGGAGAGAGAGAGAGACGAAGAGAGAGAGCGGAAAATTGCCATTATTTTGTTTTCAGAGAGCAGCTCTCCCTAGTTCTTTTTTTCTTTTTTTTTTTTGTGGACCAACTTCAAATCTGACAGACACACCAGAGCTTCTCATCACAGACTTCTCAGGTGTAGTCAGCTCTGGAGAAGTGAGTGAGTGAGGGAGGGAGGGAGGGGGAGGGAGGGGGGGGGGGTGCAAATTCAGAATGGAGTGCTTCTTAGTCTGGAAACCATTGATTTTACTTCTCTGATGCTCAAGGTCAGGTATGAGGAGAAACTTCAAGGGCTGCAGCTTTATTTTTTTTCCCCTTGGACTGAATTTCTCTGCCTGTTTGAGAAGGTTGAAAATGCTGTTAGTGTTTGTGAGGGCTGCGAGTGTATGTGTGTGTGTGTCTAACAAATAGACAGATTGGATAGAGGCAAGAATAAGTATGCATTGCATTCACTGCCACATTATTGGGAGCTATAGACAACATCATTAGCTTGCATGCTTTGCTGCCTAATTGCCACAACTGTGCTTGTGAGCATACCTATTTCTTACAGTAAGAAAGCGGCTGTTTTCTCACATTAACTCACTCTGAAGGGGGGGAGAGAGAGAGAGAGAGACCGAGTGAGTGGAATAGAGAGAGAGAGAGAAAGAGAAAAGCAATGAAACCCGACGGTTAATTTCTCACGGTTTCGATAACCAAAATAATGTCAGCTCCCTGGGCTGTTTGCGCCACCTTGCCCGAGTTCAAGAGTGTCAGTGCATTTAGAACACTGGTGCCTGTAAACAAGTAATGGGCCTAATCATGCCCCATGACAGTTCTCCCAAATTAATTGTTTCCCCTCGAATGCCTTAATGCTTGCCCAAGGTATGCTAGTGGAATATGAATGGATGCCCCTTGTCATTAAATCACAGGGGAGTGGAGGAACCGCTGGGATTCATTCATTTTCTCAACAAGATGCATGATTAAGTTATCCAGTCGAGCTGTTTTGTTATGGCTGGTATTATCTCCCCTTCCAGCGTGTTGTAGCCATCCGGTTTGTCACAACTTCTTCCCCCGTGATACTCAGTGGCTTGCCTCTGGTGTAGTTTGGGGGAGGGGGGGGGGGGGGGGGGGGTGGCATGCTGTGCAGACATCAACCTAACGTATAGGTGGTGTAAAAAAGTCATGATCATTTTCTCTCTGAGCTCCCCCCTAAGTCCCCACTCTAGGTGATTTTAGCTCATCCCATTAACACCTCCCATTCAGCTATTTCCCTGTAGCACGAGCACCGAGGAGCAAGATTTTTGATGAGAACTCACCATGCCTGACACGAAACCGCTGCACCCAAGTGGCAGCTTGATGTGAGTTTCTTACGTGTTGCCCGTCATTTCGTTTTAACTTTGCTTTGGTGCATTTGGTATCAGCTGAACAGAAATGCTCGCCATTAATGTGGCGTTGTCATGACAATACCAACTGTTTAGGCAGGACTGTTTCACACAAAATAGCACAAAAACCTCAGTAACCTCTTACACTTTATTTTAAGTGGATGAATGACTATATGCCTAAGTTGACATAATTGCTGTGTCATGTCAGAGTTTGCGCACATAATTGGCAAAGAATGTCTTCTGGAACTGTCCGCAGTTTCTCTTCCTGAAGAATGCCGTTTCTCTTTAGTATGGTCCTGCCATGATTTCTGGGCTGCTGGATCACAAATGTAGGAACTGCCAGCTGAGGTAAGACCTTGCATCATCAACACCTTCTCCCTTTGACATTACAATCTTTGAGCTGTCATCCGTCACCACAGAGTTTCACTCACCCGTGAGACACTTTTTGAGAATCCTATATGAGGTGATTTCATATTCCAATTGGCTCTAGGTTTAGAGTGGTTGTCGGTACCCAATCTGTGCTGCCTGCATGGTTCGTTCTGCGAATGTGTGTAAAGCATTGATATCTGTGCCCAATCTGTACCACCTTGAATCACTCGATGGTCAAGCAAAAACATGCAGAGCAAAAACAAGGTTGCTATATGAAAAAGAAGTCAAACGGGAATATATTCGCTGTTCACATCGACTTTGTCAATTAAATGGTTGTCTTCAGCATCAAGTAAATAGACATGAGTATTAAATGAGTAGGTTCAACTGAAACTCCACAGATGAATTTCTTCATTTTGTGATTCAAACAAAACATTGATTGTGAAACGTAAGCATTATGTAAACAACAACAAACAGTTGAACTTCTCCTCCAATCACTTTCTTTCACTATAACCGGGTGTTCTAAGAACATAGAATAGTGACAATCCTGCTAAAGTGAACTGCTGAAGTGGTAAACCTCATAAACGCCAAGTATATTTACATGTTGGCCAACAGGTTTATCACGTAAAAATCATCATGAATGATCATCCAATTGTAAGTGGGCTTTTACAATAAATTAGGTCTCTTTTCTGCACCATTAATGACTGCGTTTGCAGTCAGGCAACTAAATCCCCCAGAATAAATGGTTCAGATGGTTATTTGATCAGGTGTCGGGTTGAGAATATGGCTGCATTACACCACAGGGCTGAGTAATCGCCAGCTCAAACACATCAGGCACATGGTTTGCATCAAAGTGCCCCTCAATTAAAAAAGCAAAGCATAATCGACTGCTGCACACGCACAGAGAGAGCCTATCCACGTTCACCGGCACCATTTAAACATCAAGTGCAATCCCATATAGCCTTCTCACCACACACAGTCCTCACCACAAAGCTTCTGAAGCACTTCAACCAGAGTGGGCCCTCTTTGAATCGAAGACTCTGATTAATGACTGTTTGTGGGTTGAAAAAAAAAAGGTTTCATTTTTTCTTTTTTTTTAGAGTCAGTCGAGTAAAGTGGTGAAAGCGATGCTTAGGTTGGGGAATCCATTGAAGCAGGCCACTAAGGTTTCAAAGGAGGGGTACAAGGTGAAGTCTCGGTGCTATAGAGTCTTTGTGCTGACTGTAGATTCCATTGCATGGAAAAGACTTACTGGTGGAGGTGTGACAGTAGAGATAGAGAAAAGAGAAAGGAGTCAAAGAAGAATAGAACTATCCAGTCACACTTTCATTAATATCAGAGCTAAGATATATCTGAGAAAAATACATTTAGGCACTTCTGATGTGGTCAGCAGGTATCTCTCTCTCTCTCTCTCTCTCTTTCTGTCTCTCCCTTCATTTCCTCCATGGCTGTCATATTTGCAGTTTGTCCTTAGTAATTTAATCTAATTGCAGTGTAATGTTACTGATCTAGGGATGTGGAGTGTGCATGGTCTTCGGGGAAGAGGATGTAATTATTGAATTGATTAATGGCCACTGGAGTGACAGGCCAGGATCTTGCCAAGCACACTGGTCAACAGAAAGGGGATGAGAGGAAAGTGCTGTGTCTGCCTGCAGGTTTTACCCCCGAGACAATCGCTCCTCTGACGCAGATTGTAACAGTCTATCTTACTGTAAAGGTGGGTGTTGTGGACATTCATGCTGTCCATTGAAAGCGGCATTGTCACATGAACAGCAACACCATTCACTGATTCCTGTTTCGAGCATGTACAGTACAGCTCTCTATCGTGTCTGTCCATTTTTTCATTTCAGAATTTTTTGGATCTAGAGTGTTGATCAAATTTGGGGAGCCAAAATAACATGGCAAGTTGGCAATAGTGCTTTTTCAACAGCACCCTGTTATCTGATGCACAATCCCCCACCATCCCACCACATATTCTCTAAAAGTAAATTATCAAAGTACTTCCACATTGATCCGCAACGTGCAGTCAATATCCTGCCAGAGCCCCCACATATTCGTTTCTCAGCAGGATATTATTTTTGAACGGAGGAGGGGCCGAGTTGGTTGAGTTCTTAGCTGCGTGTGTGTGTGTGTGTGTGTGTGTGCATGTGTGTGTGTGTGTGTGTGTGTGTGTGTGTGTGTGTGTGTGTATGTGTATGTGTGTGCATGTGTGTGTGTGTGTGTGTGCATTTGCGTATTTGTGTATGTCTGTGTGTGTGTGTGTGTGTGTGTGTGTGTGTGTGTGTGTGTGCGTGCCTGCATTCGTTCGTGCATGTGTGTGTGTGTGTGTGTGTGTGTTTGTAAGTGGGAGAGAAAGTGATGGTTGAGTGGCGGGGCCCCTGGGCGTGGTGCTGGCTGAGGCGGCTGCGGTGGACAGGCAGACAGGTGACAGGCTCGGCCGCACTGATGGAGCCCAGCCCTGCTCCCCTGGGTGCCCATGCACCGGTTGACAGCAGCTGCCCCGCATAAAGCAACACAGGTACACACACACATACACACACACACACACACTCATGCACACGCACGCACACACACACACACACTGACACTCACACACACATGCACACACACACGCACACACACACACACACACACACACACACACACACACACACACACACACACACACACACACACGTATCTTACACCCCACACATACAGTACATAAATATATGCAATCAATAATTACAAACATCACCCACATGCTATCATATATTTAAACGCAAATCATTTTTACTTTTCATTATTTCTGTTGTATCTGTGGATATATCTATTCGCTGTTCATTGCTGTATTTACTAATTGCTGTATGAGATACACTGTCTCATACAGGCTACTACACAGTCTTACTTCCTGGTTATTGAATTACATGATGGACAAATTATGCATGTGCATGTGAATGATCAAGATT
>NC_085012.1:9954721-9984721 GCF_963854185.1 Sardina pilchardus
TGTGTAGTTTATAGCTGTATGGTATACTGCGTACACCAAAATAGCAACTGCGCTTGATACTACAGATACCATAATGCAACAGTCCCCTCATATCCGGAAGTGCCTGACAATTCTCAACGTGATCATACAGGAGCAGACAGAAGGGAATGATGTCTCTGTGTAGCAAAAAAAGAAAGTTAGATAAAAATGTTCAGGATAATCTGTATTTCGACAGTTATTCTGATGTTACAATACACGAGGAAATGATCGCTGACCATGTGCGGACAAACACGTACAGGATGGCCATCCTGAGAAACAGCAATGCAATCGAAGGTAAAGTTGTTCTGGATGTCGGTGCAGGCACCGGTGTTCTTAGCATTTTCTGCGCCCAAGCTGGTGCCAGAAAGGTATATGCCGTTGAGGCAAGTTCAATTGCCGATCAAGCAGTTAAAATCGTAAAACTGAATAAGATGGAGGACAGGATCGATATCATTAAAGGCACTCTGGAGGCAATCGATCTGCCCGAGCAGGTGGATGTGATTGTTAGCGAGTGGATGGGCTATGCACTGCTTCACGAGTCCATGCTGAATTCCGTCCTTTTTGCTCGAGACAAATGGTTGAAACCAGGCGGCCTCATCCTTCCCTGCAAAGCGGAACTGTACCTCTCACCGATCAATGACCTTGTGTCGGAGGACCGCTTGAGCTTTTGGAGCACGGTTAAGGGCCAGTATGGTGTCGACATGTCTTGCATGACAGACTTTGCTAGGAGGTGCATCATGAACAATGACATCACAGTAAATCCGGTGACTGTAGAGGACGTGCTGTCCCATCCATCTAAATTTGCCGAGCTGGACTTGTACACTGTGACGGTGGATCAGTTGAAATCGGTGAAAGGCATCTTTAGCTGCGACTGTTTCGGCTCGTCTACCGTGAACGCTCTTTGCGTGTGGTTCACGGTAACGTTCCCCGGTGGGGAAAAGCCATTGATCCTCTCCACGTCTCCGTTCAAACAGGAAACCCACTGGAAGCAAGCCATTCTCTATCTAGATGAACCTGTGGATGTTGAACAAGACACGAAGGTCGAGGGCGAGATTCATATGTATCCCTCTGCGGAGAGCTCCAGGCATATTTGCATCCATGTGGACTACTCAATTGGACAGCTGAAGATGCAGTCTAAGACATTTTCCATCCCCGATGGTTATTCAGAAACACAGTCCTAGCCTAATTGCATTGTTTACAGATGTTCTCCAGCATCTGCCTGATTCCTAGGCTTGTCAATGAACAAATTATGCTCGTCCAGTCAACATTTTTAATACCAGCCACAACAGCTGGAACTGAATAGGAAATAAACTTCTTTTGCTTAATTGCACACTGTTTTGCTCATTTGTGAATCACTTATCACTATTTATATTAAGATTATTTTTAAATTATTAATTTAAGAAACTGTGCTAAATTAGGCTATAATATAGGCAATATCATTAATGCGCTCTTTTTGCACCTGTGAATTACAATATGACTTGTACTGCCCTCATTTTAAAGCTATGTTGAGCTAAGAGTGGTCCCAGTAATATTATTTGTATAGGAGACACTACCAAGAAATGGATTTGATTTCACTAGGCCTAGACTCACAGATCAGCAGTAGAGGCCTTTAGTATCATCCTTCTCACAAGGGGCACCATACTGTGCACCTGTTGCTCCGGTTAACCTTTAAAAGGGTGGGTTTTGAACATTCTAACACAAGATTCCATTCCGCAACAATTCAAGGTTCTAAAATTCTATGTACAATTCAATGAACCCAGATATTCTTTAGAATGTTAATTTCCCAACATTCCAAACACACCTGTGCGACGGTACACTCATAGGCCAAGTTCACGTTTCTCCTGAAAGGATGCAGATGTTTGTGCTCCACAGTCAATCAAACTCTCATCCCTTCTGTGCGTCTGACGCAAGGTGATGATCGGATGAAATAGGTCTGAGACACTGTCTGAGGCTGTGCACCATTGCATTACAAAAACATAAAGTCCTAAAAACCTTCTGTGCTGCTCCGGTATCTTCCTAATCCAGGTCTGAGACACTGTTTACCATATGGACATTTTTCAACATTGGCCGGGTTTCCCAAAAAAGTTAAGAAGCTCTTAAGTCCCAAGAACTTCTTAGGAGCGTTCTTAGAACATTCTCACAACGCTCCTAAGAAGTTCTTAGCACTTAAGAGCTTCTTAACAATTTTGGGAAACCCGGCCATTGACAGTTACAAATGTCTGATTGGTCAGTCAAGGCAGTTAGACGTCCTTCAACTTGATTTTAGAAATTGCATTTGGTTAGAATCACACACTTTGACTTGTCAACACTTTATGAAAGGCATCCGTTGCTAGTTTTTTACCTTAATATAACCATTTCAAGGTCGTTTTGATGGTAAATCCTTAGCCTTTAAATTCCCCGTCTACAGAGAACAACTCTTGCAGCTTGCTCTGCCCTGACTTGGAGAATCACAAATTGCTTTACGGTATTTGTGCAATAGCCTGCTTTTTGTATGACTCCGAAATTACAATTTAATTAAAAACATACACCATCAAATAAATTGTTTAAAAAGAATACACAATGTATACCTTCACAGAATCATGTCCATAGCTTTGGGTATAGTCTCTACTTAAATGACTGCCTCAATACAACCTTGAAGGATATCCTAAATTGATGTCTTCACTTGAGTGAGAGGACTATTTTCGCCATCTGGAATGGGGGTAGGAATCACAAGTATCTCAGTCACAATATGGTACTATCATGATTAGGGTTGCAAAGGGGCGGAAAATTTCCGGTAAATTTCCGGAAACTTTCTGGAAATTTCCCATGGGAAGTTAAGCTGGGGAATTTTGGAAATATTCAAAATGGGAAACTTTTATGGAATTACAGGAAATTAGGGAATTAATGGGAATTTACGGGAATTTAGTCTTTTACTAGCAGCTTACATTAGCTAGCCAAGACTGCCGTGAACACTGGCTGAACTCAACTTGTTACAAAAATGTTTAATGAATTTATTTTAAGCCTCGGTTGGCCAAAAAATACCGACATTACATTCATGTATGACCCCAAACCTCACAAATTGTGATTATTTTAGAAAGTGCCAAGCTAAATCAGACCAGTAGCCTAATATGACCATATGATTATTAACCATCCCATTAGAGATGCAAAATTACGTTCTTCCATTTGCATGAGGACAACAGTGATGACACGCCAAGAACTGGGCGACTCTTTTCGCAAACTTCCCCCAGTTTCCCACCAGTTATTCCCACATGAGATAATGTTTGCAATGACATTTTCACCGGGAAAATTAGGTTTCCTATATGTCTAGTAGCCTATGTTGATTGTTGTGTGCATGTAATCGACCTGTGTGCAGGGTAGAAATTCAACTGAATTTGCACTACATCAGGTTGTTTTAACTAACATTATGCTGAAAGATGGGTTTTTTCCAAGTACATTAAGGTCTTTGTCTTGCCAGATACAACATTTCCAGTTTATTCCCATTAATTCCCATTTATTCCCGTTAATTCCCGTATATTCCCGTTAATTCCCATGGAAAGTTTCCAACTTTGAAAATTCCCGGAATTTTGCAACCCTAATCATGATCTGTTGCCAGATACATCAATATTACTTCATGAGATCTACTCCTAACTTGGAGGTGAAGAGTAGTGATGCTGTTAACACTCTTGTTAGGTGAATAAGTTTTTTTTTATTATCTGTCTGGGGTGTGAGAATGCAGTAATATTTGATAATTCAATAATGACATCTCACAATATAACTCAACTCAAATTACTATATCACGGACCTATCTCTTATCAGGAATGGCTGTCAAAAAGCCTATGCGTTGGGCTGTTTATATTGGATTTGGATAGTTGGATCACAGAGACTTTCAGTCCATTTCAGTATACACAATTGTTGAACAATTACTGAAAATCACCGTAACCAAATGTAATCCCTATAATTTTAACCATGAATACTTAACAGGGAATCAACATATTATGTTGATACTGTAATCAGAGCATTTGTACAGTAGTCTGTGAGTGGACTATCCAGTAAAGTGTGACCTGTGAGGCCACAAATAAATACAGTTCACAAGTGTGATCTGTGCAGGCCACAAGTAAATACAGTTCACAAGTGTGATCTGTGCAGGCCACAAGTAAATACAGTTCACAAGTAAAGTGTGACCTGTGAGGCCACAAGTAAGGCCACAAGGAAATCCAGTTCACAAGTAAAGTGTGACCTGTGCAGGTCACAAGTAAATCCAGTTCACAAGTAAAGTGTTATCTGTGCAGGCCACAAGTAAATACAGGTCACAAGTAAAGAGTGAATTGTATTTTCAAAAGCACTTATATTGTAGTCATAAGAAACCATCCACTGCCATAATATGTACTGTGAGGAAACCATTCACTGATATAATATTTACTGGGAAGAGTCCCTGGAAAAGTAATTGTGAAAAAAGGTATCTCTAGGCCTGTCATTAACACTAAATCATTTTCAAGACCATACTGAAGAGCTCAGGTCAGATTGAATGTACCAATGTCATATTAATCAAAGAGCAGGGAAGCACAAAACATACTTTGTTTGCTGACAGTTGAAGATTTAGCCTAGTCATAACAGCTCCACTAAAGGACTGTGAATGTTTGTGGCGCAATCTGTTATGGCACCATACAAATTATGTATGCAATATGGATGATGACAAAATGTTGACACATGGGATATATCGAAATGTATCTAGAGCTAGAGATTAAAGTCCTATAATAAATTCAGCGACCAAACAGAAGTACATGGGGCGAGACTCTGATGCGGTGTTTTTTTCCGTAGACGACCAGTGAGTGACATAAATCAGATCAAGGTCTGGCTGACTTGTGACGCCTGCCGCAAAAGACGTATCACCATATCCAGTGTGTCTCGCTATGCTAATGATGGGCTGAAAACGAGCCACGAGAAATCATTCGCCACCAGCCGTTTACAGTAACCAATATTTCTGTCGAGATCTCCAGAGGAGACAAATTAGAAACATGGTATCGACAAAACTTAATTTAGAAGCCCAATACCCTAAGCACCAGGTTGATTTCAAAGGCAGATATGTAAGGAGAGGATGTTACAGGATGCCATCATTATCATAAGGTAATTCTGCATATCTGGTGTTTGAAACATCTAAAGCGTGAGCAGGCACCAATGTTTTGGAACTGATTTGCATGTTTTTGGTGTAACCAGGAAGGTTATTTTCCCCTCCCATTGATTTGCTACCTTTCACATGTGTTCTTGACCTACAAATCATCCATCAGTATCAGCACTTCTTGCTTCCTCCCCGTGAATGAGAATCCTTATGCAGAACACTCCTCACTAAAACCTGGAAAATCTGTGGCGAGCCATCCTCGCCCCCACCAAACTCCTATATCAAATATGAAACTGAATTGCCTAGGTGGGGGGAAGGGCGAGATCCAAATCCATCGTTCACCGGTTCTGTAAAATAAGGCCCAAATCTCAGAAATGGCACAGACAAAATCCAGACGTGAAGCTCCTATCGCCCCAATCGCTATCAGCCAGAGGCTTGTGGATCCTGCCCAAAACGCGAACAAATCCACCTACTGTGTGAGACTTTATAATCCTTTTCAATCATGCACTTTTTGGATTACGGTACTGTGTAATTCTTCTCAGGCATTGTTTCATTTTTTATATACACAGACAGATATATTTTTTTGGAGGTTGATTTTTTTCTCTCTCTTAATATGGTATTTCAATTTTCGGCAAGGATAAGCAGTATCTGGGCATTGCTACTAGTACTGGGTATTGTCAGTTCCTACACACATTTATGGATCCAGGGGGAAATTGTGCTCAATGTTAAGGTCATTTTAAAGTCTTGTAAAAATGTATTGCATATTATTGCATATTATACTGACTATGTCATTTAAATAGTCCCTTATAGAGTTATTGTCTCTGTTACATTAACTCTTGTCTGTTTTAAGTAATGTGGTGGTTACTGAGTGTGGTTTGACCTCTTCAACTTGCCCTCAGATAATGTTACAGTTGTCAATGGCCATTCAGCTTCAAGACGTACAGTACGTGTGTGTGTTCCGTCTCTTCCTTTAGAGTTCGGCCCGTGCACCTTTCTCCTGAGCTAGAGAGGATGTGCGAAGGAACAGAGGCTCACTTCCTTTCCCTCATCAGTCTGGGCGATATGACAACAAAAGGAAGAGGCAGAGTCAGCCAGCTGCTGAGGAGGGCCGCTGGCTCACGTGACTGTCGGCCTCTGTCGATAGCTGTGCCAGCTATTGAACCCCCTCATAGATTTTAAGATGCTCCAGAGTGCTGATTATGGAATAGTAAACATAGATGTTCCGGACACGACACATCACAGTCTACAAGGGAAGGATGCAACAAATCACAATTGATTTTTTTTTTTTGTTCGTACCCCCTACCCCCAACCACACACACACACACACACACACACACACACACACACACGAACACCAGTGCACATTTTCAATTGCAAAGGTTTCAATAGTTGCAAACTGATTTTAACCTCAAAATTAAAATGTGTAATGAGATGGTCACCAGCAATAAGCCCCATGCATGTTACTCCAACGTTTATTAGAACTGAGTTCACGTGGTAAAGATGGTAGCACGCTTTTCCCAAATAACCGGACAAACTAATAAGTGTTGTGCTGTGCGACAGGCCTGTGGGCGCAGTCCTGAGAAAAACTGGAGCTGTCCGGGAGCTGTCCAGGTGCTGAAATTGAATGACGCTGATTACAATCCTTCACGCCAGCAACGTTACTAACAAGACTTACTCGCTCCAATTGTCTAATTCTATAGTAGCCTAAGGCTGGTATTATTATGATGTTGTTAAGCTATGTCTTATACTGTAGAGTAGTTGGAGGAGTGGTATTTGCTGTCGAAGTGGGCTTCCCAATAGTTATCTAATTTAATCATTTCATAGGGGATATTCCACGTGTCACGTGACAGCTACAATTCATATCGCCACCCATTCTATTACTGTCCGAAGTAGCCTTAATTAACATGGAATGAAACTGTCACTGCTATTGACAATATTAGTAACCTCATCTGATAGCTAAATGACTTAAATGAGGCGAACAAGGTTAACACGCAGTCTCTGGGCAATAATGACATGACCAGCCCACTACGTGTTGAACGCAGTCGCTATGTCTGAATGCGAATGCCCAGTAATTTTTATTCCACCTGCATTTTGGGCGATCAGCCCGAGAAATTACACCGCATGCAGGGCAAACATTAGGCCGAAATTAAAGTTGTTGTTTTTTCCCGCAGCGCCCGCCACCGCATTTTGTTTGCTGTGTTGTTTCTCTGGCTGAAGTGTCATTTGGTGCCGTCGATTACTCCATTCCCGCGGAGCCACGGAGGGAAGTAGTCGTTCCAGAGTTCGCCTCCCTAACGGCACCTTCAAAGATGTCCCGATTCAAATCCGAAATATCCGGGTAATGTCCATCAGATCACAACTCTTCACACGGTATATCGAAGTCAAGCTTTGCGTGAAAGGTGAGCGGATCATTTTCTTTTCTGTAAGCTATGTGATGTACGGATGATACAAACTTTTGATGTTTCGCCCAGGCACTGTGTGAACGACTAAGAAAGAATGCAAGCTGATTGATAATACAAAAAAAAAATCACATTCTTCTCACTTCTAAGACGTACAGATAATGTAATGTGCACTAGCCTACTGTTAGAGTTCGTTGTCCTTCGAGTTGTCTTTACTGCCATGATTTATTTGTCAAGTTACTGCATCGCACGGACTCTGCCAATGTGATTTTGCCGACTTGCGCTTTTTAATGTCTGTTAACTGACTCTAGCAATATGCTGTCCGACTGAAGCTATGACTGTCAATCGCTGATGTATCTCAGTGCTTTTACAGGACTTGGCTCTTAATTTACACGGTAGGCAAACTTGTCCTCCTTGTGGGTTTCATAAAATAGGCACAGGCGTCATGATTAACAGGTTGATGTCGATTCTGTACTGGTGACCCGTAGCCTATGCTGTGGACAGATGTTACAGCTTTTCATTATAAGCTACACTACAGTTCGCCGCCCATGAACGTTTGGCCAGTCTGTATGAAGTTGATCTATAATGTTTAGGAAAAATGATCGCCACAATTCACTATCAGCTAAACTCATCCCTATAGTTGAATGCTGGCTGCTGGTTTGTCTCGATCATCGCGTGGTGTCCCATCCGTTTCTGGCATATTTCCAAATATGATGAAAACTACTGAGGCCTAAACTATAACCACTGAAATATAATTCACCACTTTAATTATCCTATGGCCTCCAAATGGACGTCAGTGTCACCAAAAACACCACTGGAACGGTATGAGCCTAAATCAACCCATGACTTGTTGAATTTATCGACAGTGCATGCAGGGAATACACAACAACTACCATAGACTAACCACTTGGCAAATTGTAAGTGAATATTGTATTCCACTCTTTAACCATAATTGATCATTTAGGCTGGATGGCCATATAGTCCTCCTGACAGGTGAAGGATCTTACCACAAACAGCAGGCCCATATGACGGTAAAACTGGTCCCCGGTAGTATGTGTAGACCTAAAGGTAGACTGATGTGCGATGCAAATCGAATCCGCTAGTTAATCTTATCTAATCTAATATGCTTATGTAATTAGCAATTCGTGAATGGGATGTATCAAATTAAATATAACTGTTATTTTAAGACATTGTGTTTAGTTATACAAAGTTTTTTTTTTTTTTTTTTTTTTAAATATAACTGTAATAACCATCTTTCCATCACCTCACTATATGATCTCTCTCTGTCACACACACACACACACACACACACACACACAGAGGGAGAGAGAGAGAGGGAGGGAGAGAGAGAGAGAGAGAGAGAGAGATAAACACACCGGGATCATTGCCATCATCAGTGGATTTACTGTCAGAAGATGGATTGAATTTTAATAGCATTTGGACCCCCCCAAGGCCTGTATGACTATGTGAGGGATCACTGCGCAAAGACTACCCAATACTTAACACTTACTCGACCACCCTCTTCAATGACACTGAAATAGTCAACCTAAGATGTGCCCTCTTGTACAATTGCGATTGTTAGGTCAGATCAACTGACACTGGAATAACAGTCCCTATGGTCCCGATCTGTTCCCTCACGTAGTCGGTTTCTCCCACACACTCTCTCTTTCAGTTTGAATCCAGGACACTGTGGGATTTCAGTAGCTTCGAGTTTAACAGTATGGAATTATTGTTAGAACCTACAATTATTGGTCAGAACTCATGAGGTCGGCGAGATGCACGTGGGGCATCTGCTTTTGTGTAAATCAAAGTGAAATGTGTTCTTCTGACGAAGGATTTTACTTTTTTCTATACATTTCCACTTTTAGAAATTAATGTATTTGAGGAGCGCATGGCTAATGCCATTCCCACATTAAGCATGGCGTCATTGCTTTCATAAAGGCAATCTTCTAGGTTAAATACGGGCCCTTGCACTTAAGCTTCTCCTTGCCCAATTACACCGTTGTATTATGCATAATAATTACTCGAATTAACACCCCGCAGCATTGAACGAGGACATTTAAAACGTTTAAATAAGTTAATGCTACCTTTAGGACCCTGCGGAACGTTTAAGTATCCGGTCATGAGACCAGGCGCAATCCCTGTATTAGCTCACATTTGGGGAGAGATTTCTTATCTGTTTTTATCTCCCTCCAATGTGTTGTTGAGGATGTCCCTGTTTCCTCCTACCGCTTGTCCTGTTCTTGTTCAAGTCCCAAAAGAGTCACCAAAAGCTCCACAGACAGAGAGGGTGTGCTAAAACACTCCTGGTCCCTCGGAATATTTGGGCTGAGTGTGCGCCTACATCAATCGGAGTGTCCAAGTGCGTAATCTCTCTAGCCATCTACGCTGAACAATCAGAGTCTCGCTGTGTGAGGGAATGTGAGGAGGATGCGTGACGGAGCTACGGTCGAAGATATTCTCCGCGCAAGGGCTAATTGATATTATTTCTACGCACAGCGAGTTTCTGGGGCGAGTTAATAGAAAGATAGAGTATTATCGTATGATAACTTTGTTTTCGGCTGCTGTCTTTGCTGTGGTTATCATCTTGTCCAGGTGTAGGAATCCATGCCCTCAAGTTGGATATTGAGAGTGACAGTGGGAGAAGGTAAACTGGTTGAATACAAAACGGTCAAACTAATCTAGAAAGAACAAGAAAAAGAAAATTTGCCACGGCACACTGACTAAAAGGCCAGAAGAAGATATTGGCTACAGTGTTTGAAGGGGATATTACGCTTTCGACACCTGCTCTGATAATGGAGAGACGAGTGGCGGAATTATGACCTGCATCTCATGGGACATGAAGGAAAACATACTCACGTTTCTTTTCTTGCAAACCAAGCGTCGCGGACTCTGATCAGTCAATTCTTATAAGGTGGAGAAAATCTCCAATCTGATCCTGTCTACCTGGGGGGAAAGAAATGTGGCACAGCAATTCAGTCGAGATTGACAGGCGGGCTGGACATCTCTTAAACCGCTGCATTTAGTCAGCTCGTTTAACTCGTGGGTCATCAACTTTAGGGATCCCCTTTTTCTCCGAACTCATCACATTAAGATTAACACGCGCATCTTAAAGAGGATCCTGTGGTCACTCGCGAACTTGTTGAACACTTAAAAAGACGGGACCCTTAGTCCTGCGAATCGAAAGGAATATTTAAAAATGTAAGTAGCCTAACTCACACCCTGTTTGTCCATTATTGTTGTCGTAATGTACATGCAGCCTTGATAGTGATTTAAAAATGTAAAGGTTAATCGCTTTTGCCTGCCGCACCTATTAGTGCGAAATTTTAGCATGCATAAGTAGATAATCATGGCAGTGTCGTGCTATTTTTTTATGGTGTAACTTTTCAAATAGCATCTCTTTTCGTTCAAATATAGCCATATTCCCTGAAGTGAATAACACCGGACAAATGTATCCTTCAGTGTGCATGAAATTACCGTTTTTGCCCAGTACAACAGCCTTTGATGTTGTGAAACAAAGAAATATAGTCTTGGTTATCTACATCCATGATTGTTTAAACACCTTGGCACGTTTTTCAGTGAGAAATCGCGTGTCTCCGGGTTTACGCTGTATGTAATTGTAAGGCATTAGCAATGAAGGCGCCCTCTTGTGGATAGGACGACATGGCCTCTGTGGAGTGACCACGGGGCTGTTCATGCAGAATTAAATAACTACAATGAGAACATTTACTACCGTTTTGGAATGCGGCTGTGAGTTGAGACGAATTGAAGCAGCGGAACAGTAGTGGACTATGTAGGCTAGGCAGAAGAATTTGCCGTCCCAGTAAATACTATTGAAATGACCAAGTCTGCTGAAAATTACAGTGCTAGATCTGATAGTTCACATACAATTAGATTTGGCAATTGCAGTCTCTGACATAAATGCTACTGTGCAGATCTATTTGCTATCCTTTTAAAACTACATAAAGTGATATAAATTCAAAGTTTAGCCTTGCATCACGAATAAACAAATACAACGACTACGAGAATAATAATACCAAGACTAGGTCAAACCATGTAACTGTGATGCCACTTTATTATTATTATTATTATGGCTACTAATATTATTGCTACTATTATTGTTTTTAGTACTATCAGTAGAAGTAGGAGTAGTAGTTATAGTAGGCTACTAGAACAATAATAATGATAATGGTTATTAGTAATTATAGTAGGCCTAAAGCAGAGTTTTGATTATATGTGTTCAAGGGAAAAATCATATTTTCTTTTGAGCAAAATGCAATTCACTGCCATGGCAAATGCAATCATTTTGACCCCAGGATTGATGACCACTGTCGTCGCTGGTCCAAGGGGTGGACTCAGCATGGCGTGTAATCTCTTCAGTCAATTGTATTAGGTATCATTATAATGAGATTTACTGTAATGGGGCTGCAATTGTTGGTGCCTAAGGTCTTGCCTACAGCCAAGGCGGCGTTCTCGGGAGTAATTCCGCTCGGGCTCAAGAGAGTGGGGGCATATTTAGTTTCCTAACCCTGTAGCGCACGACTATCCTCCCATCTTGTTACCGACTTGGGTTGTGCTGAACCGGTGAGGAGAGCAAAGCTGTGCTATTCTGCTGTGTTGACTGTGTCCCGAATTGTGTTGTGATGGCCCAGGCATAGCGCTGTGCCCACTAATCATTGCATTTGGCGGCTAACTCCTCTGTGTAGTCAATGTATTCCCGACTGGGGGGGGGGCAGTTGTGGCTCGGATTTGAGCTCCAGTGGAGTATTTTCAGCAGATCGGCACATCGTTCAGAAAGCTGACTGCTATGGGAGCCTTTTAGGAAAAGTGTTTTTAATAATGCATGATATGCTCCTATGTCGCAATGAAGTGTAGGCTTGGTGGCAAAGGTAGTAGAGGGAGAGGGAGGGAGAGGGAGGGAGGGAGGGAGAGAGAGAGAGAGAGAGAGAGAGAGAGAGAGAGAGAGAGAGAGAGAGAGAGAGAGAGAGAGAGAGAGAGAGGAGAGAGAGAGAGAGAGAGAGAGAGAGAGAGAGAGAGAGAGAGAGAGAGAGAGGCTGGGAGTTGTGGTGGCACTGAGAACCTATAGAAGCTCTGTTTTTTCCTGCTCTTGTCAGAGCCAGAGAAAGCAGCCCTGGAGCTAAGTACCCTGACACAAATGGCACCACGAGAATCAAGAGTCGCCCTGCCAAGAGGCCCGTTTCATCACACATAAACAGCATGTGGCAGTTTCCCTGCCTATGGAAGAGCAGAGGGAGAGAGAGAGAGAGAGAGAGAGAGAGAGAGAGAGAGAGAGAGAGGCTGTGAGCAGGAGGAAATAAGAGCAAGAATGTGAGTGAGAGAGAGAGAGAGAGAGAGAGAGAGAGAGAGAGAGAGAGAGAGCTACTGAGGGCCAAGTCAAGTGTGGTGCAGTCACAGCTGTGCTGAGGGAGTTTCTTTTCTTCCCAGGCTTGGGACCTGTCTACCTCTGACAGTGTGTGTGTGTGTGTGTGTGTGTGTGTGTGTGTCTGTGTTTGTGTTTAGGAGGAGGTGGGAGTGATAAACCCGTGCTTTGATTTCTCCCAGCTGCTGTCAGGCCTCCTGAACTGCTGAACACCTCCCCAGTTGTCGCCACGACATCCATTTGCTGCATGTCAAGATCATAAAAAGATCACAAAGCTGCATATGTGATTTGGTGACTCTGTCATAAGAGGATGGAGGAGGCTGGTGGTGGTGGTGGTGGTGATGGTGGTGGTATGGTGGCCCGGTAGGTTAGATACCATCTCCAGGTGCAGCATGACACAGGAACACTCACTGATTTCCCGCGGATGATGTTTTGACGGCTGCGGAGATGTGCGCTCTGTTGTCATGGTGCGTGTTCGTCGTGTCGGTGAGCTCTGTCAGTGTGGCAGGTGGCTTGATGGAGCGATTAGGAGGTTGCGCTAGGTAACCGCCTCCGGTCCTCAGTCAGGAGCTCCCGGTTTGTTTTACCCCGAGACTGGGCCAGCGCTCAGACGGTGACCTCACCGCCCCGCTGCCGTTAAGCGCGCTCCTATTTTTGGTATGCAGTATGCACTTGTAGTTCATGAAACATCGCACAGGCCTTGCATCCAGCTGATGGTACTGTGAGAGATGCTGAGAGATGTAGAAATAGAGGGGAACGAGAGAGAGGGGGGTGGGGAGAGAGGGAGGGAGGGATGAAGGGAGAGAGAGAGTTTCAAACAGTGGTGATAAAAACTAAAAGAAGGGCAGAGAAAGAGGACAGAGTGTTTTTTACAAAAAAGAGAGAGAGAGGGGGAGAGAGGGAGAGAGAGAGAGAGGGGGAGATGGAGGGAGATGGAGGGAGAGAGAGAGAGAGGGAGGGAGAGAGAGGTGAGGCGAGCGGAAATGAGAGCCAGAGGAGAGGGTGAGCGGACGTCAGGGTGGAGAGCGGGAGGTCGGTGAGCAGCAGGACACAGCTGCACACGGAGTCCTGAGTCCTGGGCAGTCACTCACACCGCTTGGGTTTTTTTTTTTGTTGTTGTTTTTTTTTTTTTTTTACCCTCATCTCTGGACACGGTCGCCATGGCGCCACTGTCGCCGCTCCCGGCTCCCCTGCACTCAGGCATGGTCGGGCAGGCGCGGGAGGCAAATGTGACTGGACAGGAGAGGGTGTTTCAGGGCCTGGGTGGAAGGTGGGGGGGGGGGGGGGGGGGGCTTGGGGGGCGTGGGACCTTGCACTGTCTCGTTTCCGTCCAAGTCATATAGAACACATGAAACATTTATGGAGGGTGAGAGGAGAGTGAGACCAGGCCACGCCTCACTGCTGAACCGCTAAGAGAACAAAACAAATATATAATATGCAGTGACCAGTGGAGAGGATGGAGAGATGGACGAGGAAAGGAACAGCAAAAAGAGAGAGAGAGAGATGGACGAGGAAAGGAACAGCAAAAAGAGAGAGAGAGATGGACGAGGAAAGGAACAGCAAATAGAGAGAGAGAGAGATGGACGAGGAAAGGAACAGCAAAAAGAGAGAGAGAGATAGAGGAGGAAAGGAACAGCAAAAAGAGAGAGAGAGAGAGAGAGAGAGAGAGAGAGAGAGTGTGTGTGTGTGTGGACTCCTCACCTGCTGTACTTGTGTCTCAGCCATGTAGAGATGCACGCTATTGATACTCTATTCGCTTTGTTGGTTAGACACTTGAGATAAATCACGGCGAGTTTTCTTGTCTTTTCGGCGATATTGTGTACAGCACGTGCGGTGGGGAGGGGGGGAGAAAAATCAATCAGGCATTATCACCCGCATTTGCCCCTTCTCCTCCCGATGTCAGACATTTAAGTCGCGTATCGACGTGCCCCGCGCCATCATAAATATAGATATCATCGCTTCCCTCCCCAAATGCCCCGTTTAAGATGCCTCATGCTTGCGCGGATCGATGGAACAGAGAGTGACCTGCTGCCCCCCCCCTCCTCCTCCCACACACACACACACACACACACACACACACACTCCTGATTAACATGTCTGCATTAGGATGCACCCCACTCCTCTGCCCGTGCGCTGTCTGCTGACACAGACAACGTGTCGTAAGGGGGATGTGACGAGTGAGAGGTGGTGTTGGGTGGGGAGGGCCGGGTGTAGATGACTTGTGAGAGTGGGGATCGGGGAGGGGGGGGGCAGGGGGGGTAAAAACAAGCTCTATGTGATCTCCTCTCTCTGCTGTGACTGACCCTTATCTGGGTCTTGTATCTCTGTAGTTGGCTCATTATAGAACACCATTCACGCTCCACTCCAGTCTTTAGCCAGGGCCCTGTCCACTGACGAGTCCAGGCCTCGTCCACCTTCAGCTCTCTCCTGTTTAACGCATTAATATGACGACCATTAATCATGCCCGAGAAACCACGGCTAAGCGCTCTGCCGCTGTCCACCTAATTGGTTTCATTTTTGCCAAGGCGAGGTGAGCCGGCGCTGGCCATCTTGCCCTCTCTGGAGCAGGTATTCCCTCGCTCTTCGTCTTTGTCCGTGGTTGTATTCCGCTCACTCGTTCTTCTTCACCTCCTCATCCCTCACTTCCCCTGCCTGCCCTTTCCCCCCTCCTTCTCTCCCTCCTTCTTCACAGTCCCTCCTCCCGTTCTTCTTCTTCATGAGAGGAAGATCCAATCCAGATCTCCATCAATAACTTTGGATGGGAGTCTCTTTGATTGATGTGATGGGTTTTAATGGGACAGAGCTATACCTTTGGATAAAAAGATTGACCTTTTCATACTCAAGGTGTATTCATGAGAGCCCTTTTCCTGAATGTATGAACCCCAGGAGTAAAAAAAAAAAAAGAAGAGAGATTGAAAAAAGAGAAAAAATTGTTATGGTTGGTAAAACTTTATAACTCATTTGGAATTGGCATATTTAAAAAGGCTGAATCGGAAAGTAAGCTTACCTCGCTCCTCGTGCTGTACAATATCTTCACATTTTCTCACATTCATTAAGTCCCAACAGAGTTCCCAACGACGTAGTGGTTTGTAAGGAAGTCCTTTTATTAACAGTATAAAAAAAGGCTTGGCTGCTTTACCCAAAGAAAGCTCACCGTTAGTGAAGTAAAGACTTTTTAAGCTTGGCTGATATCACTCTGCTTCTCTCTAATGTAGGCTCATTTTAGGGTCTCTAAAAGAGTTTCTCACAATACTTGTTTGCTATTCTCTTTACCTTTAGTCAGTCGTCATGCACAGATGTTCACAGATGTGAACCCAACCGCATAATATTTATAGAATTAGGTGGTGGTCTGTGGAAAGGTCTCTTCAGTTGCTGTTTGGAATGGCACCTCAATGTCCTGGCTGACTGTGTTTATGGGAGGAGAGCCGTGAAGAGACGGCTGGGGATGCACACAGGCTTTCCCCCCCTTGGTCCCCAGGTGGAGGCAGCGCAGAGCCTTTAGGTTTCTAATTGATCACCCAGGAGTTGTGGGCGATGCCGGGTCAGCAGTCACATCGACTGGGCCGACTGATTAACCGCCACTAAAAACGCAACACAGCTCCATCCGCGAGATTGTCGGGCCCAGTCGTCGTCAATTATCTCTCCGGCCTGCTGGACTCCAGACTAGAGAGAGAGAGGGAGAGAGAGACAGAGGCAGAGAGAGAAGGAGGGAGGGATTTAGAAAAAGAGAGAAAGTTGTGGGGAGGGGGGGTGTGTGACCGGGAGAGAGCTTTCAGGACCCATCTTTGCAGTTGCTGTCTCGTTACTCCTGAAAACGCAGAGTATGCAAAGCTCCTAATGCTAACTGTAAATATAATGGTACCAATGGTTTGCCAAACAATTTAGCCGTTTCCCCTGATGTCACACATACAAAAAACATAAAATAGTCTACCACATATAAATACTTTCACTTTCAAAATATCACTTTTATGATTATCCCCCTTCTATTTATTATTGAAAATAGCAAGCTTCTCCCAGGCTGAGGAAACCAGACGAAAAAGCAAGTGCACTTGAAAGCACACTGGCTGTCACATTGTAATGGCAATGGTGATCTTGTGTAGATGTTTGGCAAAGTGGATTTCTTTGAGGAAGCAGCAGGCTGCTCCCATTGTGCCTGGCTCCCCTGCTGTCTATCTCTCACACTATTACTCCTTCACTTCTCTCTCTCTCTCTCTCTCTCTCTTTCACACATGCGCGCGCACACACACACACATACACACACACACACACACATGCACACACTATTACTTCCTCACCCCCCCTCTCACTCTTTCTTTCTCTCTCTCTCTCTCTCTCTCTCTCTCACGCACATTCACATACACACATACTTTTACTCCCTCACCCTCTCTCTCTCTCTCTCTCAGAAGTATATTTGATGCATGCAGGCTGTCTGAATGTCTGGGAGAGCGTGGTCTATTTCTGGATGCCTTGGACTCTTGACGTGTGCTCTTAAAAGTCTATGTGCCATTGTGCCGTTCTCTATCGGCCCCTCGTACCACCACACAGTTGAAAGATGACGCAGGGGGCTGTGGAGGTAGAGCAATAAATAAACTATAAAACATCTCAAATCAAATATAAAACATTTAGCCTAGAAACGCTCGCCAACCGTTCTCTAACATCAATTGACAATTCTTTGACTATATCCATTGACTGTGATTAAAAAAGGGGGCTTTAGCTGTCTAGGTTTCATTTATATGTATTCTTTATCGCCTATTCTTCATTTAGCCTGAAGATAGTAGGACTATCTCACTGCAAATGCTATCTTTTTTATCAATGTTATGTTGTAATTGACAGATATTCATTCACGGGAGCTTTCTTTCTGGCATTGTATCCTGAATGGAGTTTTTTTGGATGGAAAAGAAACAACTGCTCTGGACCCAGTGCAACCATACCTATTGTAGCCTTTGGCTGGTTTCCTATATTATGCGTTGTTTCCGAATCTGATGAATTGAGCCAGGTATCCAGCATGCATATGCTGTTATTGAGCAGAGCTCGGATACACGGTCGGTAATGAGGCATAGTCAGTGCCGTACCTTTCAGTCAAGGGTCAGCCAAGATCATTTCATATTATTGTGTGTGTGTGTGTGTGTGTGTGTGTGTGTGTGTGTGTGTGAGTGCGAGAGTGATAGATAGAGTGAGTGAGTGTGTGTGTGAGTCTGAACATGAACATTCTCAACCACAGAGGTCAGCCTTTACACTTCTGCAGTACTTTCGCACATAAAGGGTCTCCCGATTTCGTTACTATAGTAACCTTTGTGAGACTAACCTCTGAAGTTGGCCTTCTTTAAAATCTCATTAAAATAGTCTAGTGTAGAGAGAGAAAAAAAATATGAGATATATAATAAATAAATAAATAAATAAAATCTCTGCTTTCCTGCAGTTCTCAGTGCGGTGCCATAGCTTTGACTCGGCGCTGTAAGCATCTCACTCAGTCCCTGGGTCTGATGGTAGTGGGGGGGGGGGTTTGTAGGGGAGCCGAGGTCTCGGTGAGGCCGTAGGGACCCGGCCGGCGGAGGGGTGTTGTTTGGACTTGACTCGGATGGCATCGGACAGACTGACGGGCCATGAAGGGCAGAGGTGTGACGGCGGGGTGTGAAGAGGCCGGATCACGTTCTCTCCGATGGCCTTTGGGTTATGCGATCTCCCCCCCCCCCCACCTTCCTCCCATTGCTGTGCTTACACACACACACACACACACACACACACACACACACACACACACACACACACACACACACACACACACACACACACACACACACACACACACACACACACACTCACACACACACACACACACAAAAACACACAAAAACACATGCACACACACACACACACACACACAAAAACGCACACGTAAACACACACATACACACACACACACAGACATATGCACACACGTACACATATATGCACTCAAACACTCACACACACCCCTGGCTTTCCTCTAGCCCCTGGACACCCCTACCTGGCATTGCCTCCGCCTTCAGGTTCTCCCGTTCGTTATTGCCTAGCGTCGGCTAATTCTCAGCCTGATGTCAAACTCGATCCCCTCTCTGCACTGCCTGACACTCATCCTCTCTCCCCCTCTCTCTCTCTCTCTCTTTCTCTCTCTCTCTCTCTCTCTCTCTCTCTCTCTCTCTCTCTCTCTCTCTCTCTCCCTCTCTCTCTCTCTCTGTTTGTTTGTTCTTTCCCTCGCAGCGTATGGGTTCCCGGCCGGACCACGGCGGAAAGGACGCGACGGAACGCGCGAAAGAAACCTGCGGCAGCGCCACGATGATTGACAGGAGACAGAGTTGAGAAGGCCTGTCAGTCATCGCACACAGACGGAGAGACTCACAGAGAGGAACAGAGAGAAAGAGAGAGATAGCGAGGTCGCCGCGCAGCGCCGCTCCGCTCCACCACACCGAAGAGGCTCGACTCTCCAGCGGCCCTCCTCCTCCCCCCCCGAAAACCCCATTCTGTCCGCCCCCACTCACGGCGCGTTCCCTCTCCTCCCTCCTGCGTCCTGGGTCCCCGTTTATCAGCCGAACCAGCCGAGGACCCCCTCTCCTTGACCTGCCCTCCCCTCTCCCCTCCAACGCCGACCGTCTGCCAAGAGGGACACCTTATCCAGCAGGGGACTTTGACGGACCGGAGATCCATCCATCCGAAAAAAAAAAAGCAGTGCTTCCCTGTCCTACTAGGAACACCACTACCGTCCACCCCCCGCCCCTCATCTTTGTTCTCCCCGCTTCTCTCCCCGAATGCCTGGAACAGCAGGTTGGCATGCAGCCACTGCACCTCTGCCACAGTGAAGGTTGGATTATTTTGTAAGCCCGGGCCCAAATCTCTTTCCTCCGCGCCGAGGGGAATAGAGACAAGGAAGGGATACCGCATTTAACAAAAAAGAAAGGGTGAAGCAAAGGGAGGGTTGGAAAAAAAAGAAAGGGTGCAGAAAAAGAAAAGAAAAGGAAAAAAGGCAAAAAGCAAAGGACCCAGCCCCAGAACGTCTGCAGGATCTCGGTGGTTGCTTGTCCACCCTACACGACAAAAAGGAAGCAGCCATGCGTTTCCCTGCGTTGCTGTTGACACTGCAGGCGGTGTGGGGTAGCCTGTGCCACGCCATGCAACACTACCAGGCCACCTGGGGACACTACGACATGTGCAAGTCGCAGGTGTACACGGACGAGGGCCTCACCTGGGATTACATGGCCTGCCAGCCCGAGGCGGCCGACATGACCAAATTCCTGAAGGTGACCCTGGACCCGCCCAACATCACCTGCGGAGACCCGCCCGAGACTTACTGTGCCCTGGTACGTACGCGCCACCTGCCTCTCACAGCGAGATGTCACATTGACATGTCACATTTTTTGGTCTCTCAATCTTCTCTCTATTCAATTACTTCATTTTCAAGTTGTTATGACATTTTAGTACACACACCACTTGTACACACACAAGCACCTCTCCCTACACTCACTGTGACACACACACACACACACACACACACACACACACACACACACACACACACTAACACACACACACACACACACACAGTCACATAATATATACACCGACTGTATACAGAGCAAAGATGCAGTGCGCACAGATAAACAAACATTCAAGTGTGTTCTCCACCAGGTGCTCCAGCCATTTTCTTGTTTACACGTTCACAGTCCCCGATGCACTGGCTCGGTCTCACACCTTCAGCGTTGAGCATATGGCACTCATTTAATCTCCACCCAAGAGAGGAAATCTGTGTAGATCACACACTGCTGGCATGGATGCCGCCGTAAATAAGCCGAGTGTATTCCCAGTGCTCCTTAAAGCCAAACTTGCTCGGAGTTTAGCATGCTGACGGGCTCCGAGACGTGACTAAAGTGACAGTGCAGGTGTTATTCTGTGATGCTCACAGTTGCTCCTCGCACAACCTCCTAACAGCCACATACTTATGAACAAGGAGCTGGAAAATGTCTTATTAGGAGTAGTGTTAGTTTTAATAGTAGGTGTTATCGTTAGCAGTTGTTTTTTTATTAGCTTGGTATTAGCATTACTGCTACATTACTGGCATATTCCTACAGAACTATTAGTCTTGTTAATAGCATTAGCAGTGATGTTGCTGTCCTGTGCTATGTGTGCTTTTTTTGTACTTTTTTGGAAGCCACAGTGGGGAATTTCTGGCAGTGAATCAGTGGTGGGGACTGCATGAGAGTGATAAGTGTATTTGCTTTTAGGAGTCAAGCTGCGGGTCTTTAGTGGGGCCTTTGTGGGGGCAAAGTGTTTAATTAGGAAAGTGTCTCCCCCCCATCATTTGTGCCTCTATACTTTGAATCTCACAGCTGGCTGCCACCATTTAGTGGTGCAGGGCCAACGGAAGATGAAAACACTCTGGAGGTGTGTGTGTGTGTGTGTGTGTGTGTGTGTGTGTGTGTGTGTGTGTGTGTGTGTGTGTGGGTGTGAGTGTATGTAGGAGTGTGTATCAATGTGTGTTAGTGTGTGTGTGTGTGTGTGTGTGTGTGTGTGTGTGTGTGTGTGTGTGTGTGTGTGTGTGTGTGTGTGTGTCTGTCTGTCTGTCTGTACGGGTGCCCATCAAACATTCTATCAGAACAAATGTGCTCCTAAAAATTTCAAGAGCTTTTAGATAAATAGAGGAGGTTCCAAAAATGTAGCTGCTTATGATGCCCGTGGAACAAAAATAGACAGTCGCCATCCATGACGAGAAGAGAGACAGAGAGACTGAGATGAAGGTAGGAGAGGAGTGGGGAGGGGAGGGTCTACTCGTGAGAAAGGCAAAAAAAAAAAGAGTGACAGGAGACCTAATATCTCGTGTGCAAGGGGCTTTGAAAAGTGAATTATTCAATATGTTTTGTAGCTAATGTGTTTTATTCATAGGATACATTATTCAAGGGTGCATCTCAGATGCACTTTTGAAAAACGCTGACGCTCCATCTCTGACAGATTCCCAAGGATAGGCCGAGTAGCTCTGGACTGGACCTGTTTCTGAGGGTCAGTGTGACAATCCTTGTAACCAGGAAGTGGCCTTGCACCCCCCCCCCCCCCCTTCTCCTACTAATCAACTCCACAGAACTTCCCTGACAAGACTCTCTCTTGTCCCCTCTTCTCATGTCTTGTCGTCGCCATGGTGTGTGTGGATGAGTGATTGTGGCTGAGTGTCTGAGTGTGTGGACGTCACTCTTGATTTCTTCCTCATCAGCGGCTAATTTCGTAGCCACTTGGCCCTGTAACGCTTCTCTATTTGCACCCTCCGAGGGAGCCGATTGAAACGGAGTTAATCTTTATTTGAGACGTCTTTGAACAGCCGAACACTTCTGTGTGCGGTGTAGTATGTGGTTGTTAGCCGTAAACATTCAGTTTCCTGCCGTCTACCTTTCTTTTTATCTTAGCCTGTTGCTTAGAAGTAGTAGTGCTCAGCACGTTTGACCTGCTAGTTTCAGTTTGCTTAGCATGAGTGCAAATCCTGAATGAAGGATATTGCTGCTACTGCCATACAAATCATATTGCCAAAATTCTAGCCAATAGTTCTCCTGATGGCCATTTTCACCGCTGCTTGGTTTCTATTCCCATCCATTGTTTTTCAACACTTAGCGCTGAATTGTCAGCTAACATTATGGCAATCTACTGATTACTTCAATAACAGTTTTTTTTTATTATTATTTATGACTGTGATCTTTCTTTTCTTTCCTCCTACACCTCATCCCTTCCTCCTTCTTCCACTCAGGCACTTGTCATTAGTATGCATTATCAGAGAATTCAATCCGCTTAAATTGATTTCTGCTCATATCCAGCCTCAGGCTGGAGGCCTCCTCTCTCTCTCTCTCTCTCTCTCTCTCTCTCTCTCTCTCTCTCTCTCTCTCTCTCTCTCTCTCTCTCTCTTTCTTTCTCTCTCCCTGTCTCTCGCTCTTGCTCTCTCTCTCTCTCTGGGCTAGTGGGGCTGCTTCCTGTGATTAGGACTGTATCAGTCATCGCTGCCTGCAGTCAGACAGAGCGCCTGCTCCAGGCAGTCAAAAGAGGAGGGTAGTAGTGGGCAATGGGGGGCTGGGCTGGGCTGGGGTGGGGTGGGGAGGGAGGGAGGGACAGCTCACGAGAGCGTGATCCCACCTCCGGAGGCTCATCCTGGGCACCCGCTGCGGCCACGGCGGGTGGGGTGCTCGTGACCCGTGTGGGGAATCAGGCATGCCTTTCTTCTCTGGGAAAGGACGACCTTTAGTTCAGCAATAACTTGACCTCTGCTGCGCGTATGGGTGCGCGGCTTAGCCAGATATTGGTTTTCGCTGTATTAGTCATTGAGCCGTGTTTGATGACTGTGATGACAGAGTGATTGCAGGGCGAGGGAGCGACTCGGAGGGCGGATCTGGGGATTTGCCTCTGGGTTGTGTTGATGCTCAGGTCCTGGTAATGAAAGAGTTTGAAATCACCTGTTATTTGCCGGAAAAAAAGAAGCCTCTTCCCTCAGAGATAGACACAACAGATAGCACCGGCAAACAATAGAACAGATCTGACATAGATATTTCAGGTCCGTGCAAGATAAGAGCTGTGTTTGTACAGTAGTTGGTACATGTAGCTAGTTGCTATCTGTAACTGCAATTCCAATTTTTCAGAATTCATATTAGTATTAGGCTAAAGTAGGAATCATGAACCAGAGCTAAACATTCTAAATAGATTTAGTTGATTTTTGTCATCTTATTTATTCAAATGAATAATTTTCAATCATTTTGCAAACTATGATTTTAGAATGTGTGAAAATGTATGTCAATTGAGAGGCCAAGGGGCTATTATCTCATGAATCATTCATGACCAGCCAATAATGTTTTTTTACTGGGTGTCCTAAATGGGACCTCACTCCGCACCAGGAAGTGCTGAGGAACGGACACAACTCACTCCCCATCCCCCTCGCTCCAACACCACCACCACCACCACCACCACCACCGCCCTGGATTTCATAACCAATCAAATCTAAATTAGGAAATGAGAAGATTATTAAAAAAAAAAAAAGAAAAAGAAACGTTTGGGAGCGCCAGCACTTGTCTACTGTTATGAGGCGGCCATTAAAGATATTCCAGTGAGGCCGGAGCGCTTCGCTAATGCAACATGTCCTTAATTACGGCTTCATCTTACAGTGGGTAGACGAGCCGTGCCTCCTGAGTTCTGTGTAATGTGATTTGGCCAGTAAAGGGAGACTGAGGCAGGCAGAGAACAATCTAATCTCAAGAACAATGGGAAGGAGTGTTAGCGACTGAGAGGAACCGAGCCGACAAATAAACAAACACACACACACAAACATACACATACACAAACACACACACACTCAAACAAACAAACATGGCCCAGAACAATACACTGTCGTTTTTTCCCCCCTTTACGCACGACAAATGGCAGGCGTACGGAAACGATCCCGTCCCCGCATCCGTCAAGCTCCGCTCTCCCTCCGTCCAATAAAAGCGACGTTGCTTTATTTGTGTTTTGATATATAATGCTGACCTTTCTTCCGCGCACTTCTCGGCGATATTGACGGAGCTCGCGGGGATGATGGAAGGCGTTTTGGCTCATCATACCTCCCCCTTCCGAGCGCCGCCATTCCTCAAGTGGCTCCTAGCTGACATTTCACACAGAAATGAGTGTGCTGTCAGCAACAATACGGCTTGTTTCATATTCAAATGCGCCCCGTCGCGAGTCTGTGGAGGGAGGGAGGCTGCCGGTGCGGTGTTGTCTCAGACAAATGGTGACATTCCCGCTTTAATCAAATGCTTTACTCGCACCGCCATCCTCCCTATAAGTGCACAGGGAAGCCAGCCAGAAAAGCATCTGCACTCAAATACTGTCTTTTAATGAATGCTGCTATGGAAGGGGAAAGTAAAATAGCATTTGCAAATTTAACTACATTGGAACTGGAAAAAAAACACTAATTAGTTTTTCTCTCTCTCTCTCTCTTTCTCTTTTCGATAGAGCTGTTGAGTATCAGAGGAATATTAAGCACTTTTTATCTATTTATATGTTTACTTTCTTCTTTTTTTCAAAACAGAAGAAGTGACACAAATCAAGGCCCAATTGTGACGCTTAAACTAAAGTGATTTTGGATCAGTTGTTGGAGCCTTCAAAGTTAGCCAATTTTGAGTCATTATCAAGCACAATGAGTTAAAACCACCGCTTTCCCTTGAACCGTAGGCATTTGCATAATGGGCTTGGCTGGCAAACGCTAAGCACTTATTAAACATTTAAAGACCCACAATCAGTGCCTTGACACGCTGTTCGTCAATTTCCATACAAGCTGCAAAACAAAGGACTTAATTGACTTAAGTTAAGCCACTGAATACCGACGCCTGCCACATGTAATCTATCACGTAGTTATACTCACTAAAGTTATCTATTAAACTGTGGCGTTGCGCAGCATAATAAAAACAATATCCAAAGATGTTATTTCTGGTTAACATGTTACTCTAGATGTGCACTCTTGGGATTGCAGAGAGGGTACGTAAGGCCCTTAGACCTTTGTTTGAGCGCGAGAGCGACAGTCAGAGAGCTAATTAATTAATTTAAAGCCTCCCTAGGCTCAGAGTCTTCCTTATCTAGCAGCCTTTTTGCTGGGCAGTTGGAGAAAGCCATTAACGAAGTGACAGTGGATATTTCCACCTTTACAATATTAATGGCGAACGCGGCGCAGTAGGGAACCGCCATCGCATGCTGACACTGAGCCACACGGGTGTCGTCAGCCCGAAGCACACCTCTGTCTCGCCCGACGCCAGACTAGCATCAGGACCAGAGAGCAAAGCTATTGCACAGTGTGCGTGCTTCAAGCATTTGTATGCTGTGCAGATAAGCTACACTTTAACATCCTGGTATGCTAAAGGCCTTTAGCAGCGTAGCCCTTGAATACCTTGTTCAAAGTGCACAAGGAATGTCAAGTCATGTCATGGATGTGATCTGTGCCACGATGTATGTAATCATAATGTGAAGGGAAAATATTCGCAGTGCCCTTTTTAGTATTGCAGCCTCGAAAGCCATGGAATACTCGTGATTGACAAAATCTCTGTGATTTTTGATCATTTTGTGCTTAGAAAACGCAAGCCTCTGGGAAATGATTGGAGTGTGTGTGTGTAGGGTGGGGGGGGGGGACTCCAAACACACTCTGGGCCATTTTCGATGTGTTGAAGTCGAGCAAATCAAATGTTTCACCTATCAGGGCTGCTGCTGCCGCGGCCCTGACAGAAAGTGCCATTTTTCTAGTGGCAGTAGCTCCCCTTGTCTATCTGAGGTCCATCAGGACATGGATTAGGTGCTCTCAGCAGCCTGCCACAGGAAGATAAGGCAGGACTCTCTCAGTTTTGGCATCTCGTTTTCCTTCATGACAACTTTTCATCAGTAATCTTCCCTCCTGCTCCCCGGAAATATAAGCGGAAAAACAGCTAGGACAACGGAAATCAAACTGTGGACATTTCCCTATTATCTCTCCTGGTAGAAATGCGTAGCTGTCTGACTGAGACAGCGGATGGGAGGTGTTTTTGATTTTGCTGAAAAATTCTCCTACGCATTACAGAGAGCAAACCAAGACTCCCACAACTTTAAAACCACGGAAAGCTTTCCGTGTAACTTGACGTCCGATCAGCTCATATCACAGAAACAAAAGCAGTTCCCAAGTATCTACTACACTAAATATTAATCAAGACTGAATGCCCAGGAGATCAAAAACAATCCTGCCTCCCTTTTGGATGAGAATACAATTAAACGCTTCAGAGTTACTGTCAAGGCTCTCTGTAAGCCATTAAAAAAAAAAAAAAAAAAATCACATTTTCTCTAAGGTAATCACTATGCTAAAGTCTCCCATCGGAGTGGCCATGCCCCCATGAATAATGTCTGTATGAAGAGCCATTTGACTCCCTAGTTTCATTTCGGTGACACAGGCGAGGGGGGGAAAAAAAAGCGAAATGTGTTTTAATGTATTCCATTTGACGAGGGGTTTTCTTTTCTCTCCCTCTTTTCCTGGGCTAATGCCGAGCGCGTCCAAATCCCCCGCCCTGGTAATGGGGCTTTTGTTGTGTTTCACAGTTCATCACGCATGGAAAATTATCGGCTGAAGCCCTCCTCTGTGGACGGCTTCTAAGAATAGCCGTGATACAGTAGTAGCCCATCCGCGGCAGGAGCGAGGGGATCCATTGACTTTTAATTGCCGCTGCTACTGCAGCCTCTGGGCGGCCTACCCTTCTCTCTTCCTTTCACTCTCTCTCTCTCTCTCTCTCCCTCCTTCCGTCTCGCTCTCTCTTTCTCTTTCTTCCCTTTTCTCTCACTCCCACTTGCATTCTCCCTTGCTTTTCCCTGTCTCTCTCTTTCTCTCTCTCTTTCTCTTTCTCTCTCACCCTCTTTCTCTCTCCCTCCTTCCGTCTCGCTCTCTCTTTCTCTTTCTTCCCTTTTCTCTCACTCCCACTTGCATTCTCCCTTGCTTTTCCCTGTCTCTCTCTCTCTCTCTCTCTCTCTCTCACTCTCTCTCTCTCTCCCTCTGTTGTAACAGCCTTGTTGCTGCCACACAGCTCCCATGCCGGATGGATGTGGTGACTTTCACAATCTGCCTGTCGCTCTCCCATGCAAAAATGGAGATGAATCTGATGTCAGGGCCCAAACAGCAAAACCGCATCCAGCATGTTGATGACAAGCTGACTCGTCAGCTTGATTTATTTTCCCTGAGACTACTAATGTTTACAGAGAGAGAGAGAGAGAGAGAGAGAGAGAGAGGGAGAGGGAGAGAGAGAGGGAGAGAGGGAGAGGGAGAGACAGGGACATTAATATGTGCATTGAGAAGGGAGACGTGGCTGATCACATCCCTCATTTAGATCAATGAGCCGGGGGTCACGGGAAACCGTTCCCTGAGATGGCAGTGACGGGAGCAGGGGATGGCGAGGCCTTGCTCTCTCATTCAGCTTCAGAGACACAACTCGTTTCGATCTCAGCCACATTAACTAGCCATTGCAGGAAAGAGTGTGTACGTGTAGGGGGAAAAGTGTGTGTGTGTGTGTGTGTGTGTGTTGGGGGGAGGGGGAGATTAATGAGGGTGTATAGGGTCTGTGGATGTCAAAACAAGCTCATTTAGTAAATGGAGACAGAGAAAAACAGCGGGTCATTTTGCCCGAGTGAAGGAAGGATCTTATTGATAAACAAATTGATCGCTTTAAATGGGCAATGGAGTGCAAAATGCAAACTTGCCTGACTGGCAAATTCAAAGGAAGTAAAGGCTGACGAAAAAAGGGAAAGTGAAGACGGGAGGGTGGATGAACAAATGAAGATACTTGCTCTCTCTCTCTCTCTCTCTCTCTCTCTCTCTTTCTTTCTTTCTCTGTCTGTCTGTCTGAAGGGATGGCTGAGAGAGAGAGAGAGAGAGAGGGATTAATGGGCCTATTCATTTTCAAGGAGAACAGAGAGGGACAGAAGAAGAGGAAGGCTTTGAGAGAGCCACTTATACTTTTTCGGGGCGAGAGAAGCGAAAAATGGCTGAGGAAAGCTCTTTGTTGGCCCACAGTAGAGTGGAGTGGACTAGAGTATGTCGGGTTGGGTCGAGTCGAGTGAGTTTGGGCTCTGGGAGCCGTTGAGGGGGGCCTGTCTTCTCGCCTCCATCAGCCCTATGGATGAGGCCCCAAGGTCTCGGAGACTGACAGCTCAAAAATGCAATGATCTGTTGTGTCTGCCCTGCACCGAGTACTGGGGAGGAATTTTTAAATCAATACTGCCGCTATCAGAACTGGAAATCAAATGCTAAATCATTCCCTGGACATTCGCTGCATAATGGCGTTTGCTCCTTTGATGAATCGCTAATGTGTTTTTCTCCATCGGAGGCCGCCTTCTTTCAGCCCAGGATCTATTTGGTGTGAATTGAAGATGAGATTGCGCACAGGCCCAGGCTTAGATGGAAATGACTCCGCAGAACACAATGTCTTTTTCGGATGGTGGGGATATTGTCGCGGTCCCCTCCCTCGACCCCCCCCCCTTTTTTTGCCGTAAATGGAAAATAACATCACCCTAATGCTTCAGAATGGCGACGACACGCATGTGGGAAAATGCGCTCTGCTTCTTTAACACGTGTAGTTCGGGGTCCCCATAAAAAAAAAAGAAAAAAGAAAAAGTGCAGCCTCAACAAATGGTGGGGAATGCGCTTCAGCGGAATGGCCCTGGAAAAAAAAAAAATCTAACACCCCCCCCCCCCCCTCGCTCGGAGGAAATACTGGTCAGCACGAGCTGGGCGAGCTGGAAATGTGGTGCGCTTAATTAAAGAGACAAAACAGAGGGGCCCTGGTTAGACCCGTTTTGATATAAATCTGCATTTATTGCACAAATGAGACTGTCTACGGACCAGTTTGGGTGAAAGCCCAAGAGCTTTCTTTTAATTAGGAAGACTCTTGATTACGACTAGGAAACGCTAGGAGAGAGCAAGGAAGAGGGAGAAAGAAAGAAAAGAAAAGAGAAAGAGAGAGAGAGAGTGCATAAGAGAAGAAAAAAAAGAATAGAGGAGCAAATTCAGGGGTGCAAGTCGCGGAGCTGCAGTCTGGATATTGAGATAGTTAGGTCTTTATTGCTGGGGCCAGTGGCCAATCTGTAAATTGAGTCTGCTAGCAGGCAGACTGCAGTGTCTGCAGCTCTATATCCGTAAGGCAAAGTAGTTACTCGTCTGGCATTTCAACCCCCCCACCGTCTCAAGAGCGTGCCTGCGGGCCACTGTCTGTCTCTGCGTTGTCTTATAATTAGCAAAAATTCCCTCACCTCTCCTGATGCCACACACTCTGTTTGTCATTGTTTTATAGCAGAATGGACATTTTTCTATGCGTGGAGCCATGGAGCTAACGGGGTAATTTGGGTACCGGTAGCCTGTCGGGTGTCCCTTGGCAGAACACACACACACACACACACACACACACACACACACACACACACACACACACACACACACACACACACACATACACACACACATTCCTAAAGACAGTCCCTGTTTTTCTTCATGGTCCAAAGCAAAATAGCCTCCTTTTTCTAGCTGTGTCTTGGAGACGGTACATGACGGCGAATGAAAGGCTGACAGCTCATAAGCATTC
>NC_085012.1:9989721-9994721 GCF_963854185.1 Sardina pilchardus
CTGGCAGCTCCAAAACACTCCACACTAACTCCCTTTTGGCCACCTGAATACCACTTGCATGACAATTACAAATCCGTCTGACAAAACCTCTGCCAATGTGACAGCTGTCATTGAGAATGACATGTTTTTATTTCATTATGTGCTAATTTATTTGTTTATTTTCCTCCTCAATTAGCAGCCATGAATTTTTATAGTGATATGGGTGTAATTTATTCATCTCCTTGTTTATTTTTTTTATATAATTAAATTATTTTTGGATGTGGATGTAGGTACTGTATGCTATTTCAGCTCAGATGGGAACAGTTTGTTTTGCCTCCTTTTGATGGGATAACAGATGGGTTTTGTCTAAATGATTTCAGTCTTTTTTCGTTCCCCCGTCATTTTTATTTTATTTATTTCATTTTATTTTTTTTTCACCTTTTCACAGAAAGGTGTCATTGTTTTGGTCTGAATGACATGTATTATGCATCGCCTGGCAGCCGTATTAAATTCAGCAGCTGATACAAGATCAAGGGCAAGGACATGTACAGTGTCGTCAAACTTGAGCATTTTTCAGTCAATGCCTGCATGTATAATATAATACTAGAGCTTATCTGGCCTCCTCTGCTTGTATCCATCTGTGCCTGTGCCTGTGACTGGGGCGAGCAGTATGAGTACAGCACTGCTGAACAAGCACTGGGGACTTCACACAGGACACATAAATTCCCCCGTACACAATCATTACATTAGATTGTATCAACATTATGGCAATACATTAGCTTTTATGATCCGTCAAAGTGGCACATTGGGGGGGTTGAAAGAATAAAGCGACATCTCCACTCCTAAATGCAAATCGTTCGGGCCAAGATTAATCAGCCTAACGTCGGGATTGTCATCAGTGACAATGTTTAATCGTTTGACAGTGATGCGGTAGGTGAGTGGTGTGTGTGTGTGTGTGGGGGGGAGGGGGGGCATAAATAAACGCATAATCCATCGTCTGGACGAGTGACATCCGGCCTTCTGTCGGGGGCGATGACACGTAGCCGCCCTGTGATTGGCCAGGTCATGCATCAGGGAGCTGAGTGTGTGTGTGTGTGTGTGTGTGTGTGTGTGTGTGTGTGTGTGTGTGTGTGTGTGTGTGTGTGTGGAGAGGGGGTGGCGTTGTGAGGACAGAGAGGTGGCCAGGGGGAAGAGGGACACACGGTTAACAATGGTCATGACCTTTCACCACGGAGCCTTCACCACTGACAGGGGAGCCAGGACCGAGTGACACGGGCGAGAGGAGTGAAGTGGATAATGTCAGCGTCTGTGACGGAACCGTGACCCCGCTTTCACTGGCCATTAGAAAGAGTGCAGAGAGAGAGAGAGGGAGAGAGAGAGAGAGGGAGAGAGAGAGGGAGCCGGGGGAAGAGAGAGAGATAGCAGCAGGAAGTAAAGAGAAAGGGAAGAGATAAAAACATTCAACAAAGCATTCGATTGGGAAGATATTATGCCTGATGGTAAACACACACAAACACGTGCACTTCTGTGGCAGCAGTTCACTCTGTTCACATGCACATGCATACACACACACACACACACACACACACACACACACACACACACACACACAGTATGAGTACAACACAGATCTATGCAATGCTCAGCTCTCCAAGCCTGTTTCTGTGTGTGTAGTTGTAGTCTCCCGGCTGCTCCAGTCTCACCTTTCCCCCACTCTTTCATCCTCCTCTCTCTTCCTCCTCTCTCCTAGTCTTTGCCTCCATTTTCATCTCTTGCTTTCTCTGTCTACCTTTTTTTACCTTTGCACTCTCTTTCTCTACACCCACTCCCACCCAGACGCAGCAGACACACACACACACACTCTCTCTCTCTCACACACACACTCTCTCTCTCACACACACACTCTCTCTCACACACACACACTCTCTCTCATACACACACACACGCACACCTGAACCTGTGTTGTGGAGGTGTGCTGTAGTGCTCCTCAGAAGAGATGGGAGTTCTTTGATTCTAATCAGATGCTCCCTGAGCCGTCTCCACAACACCACCCCCCACCACCTTCCCTCCACCCTCCACCCTCCCAGCCTCCTCCGTGTGCTCCAAAACATGGGTGAGTTCAGGGGGGTGGAGGTGGTGGGGAGTAGATAAAATAAATAAATATCAGGGTGTGTGTTAGCACCTGCCATTTTTCCCAGCATGTTTCTTCACAACACAAATAGTTGCCCGGTGTGATTATTTCGCTCTGCTGCATGCGTTTGTCAGCGCCTGCGTTTGGGCAAGAGATATTCAGCGTTAGCCTCGGGTCTCATTGTTCTGACAGTGCTGCCGTTGCGCCGAATGGATGCTGTGCACATGCTCTTTTATGAATAAAACAGGGTGATGATGTGTGTGGCTGGTATGAGCTGGAGAGCGATCAAGCATCAAATGTGTTTGCATTTAAACATAGAAACATCATCTCAAGAGTATGGATCCACCTCCAAAACAGAGGCCTGTGTTGCTAGTCTTGGAATGTTTGTTCATTCCGAAGTCGGAATAGCTCTTTGATTTGGCAAGAAATGAATGTGTCCCACACTTCTGCACCTCCATTGATTTACTTTGCTGCCCTTGATTGAGATATTGCAGTGCTGAGGGGGGGTGGGGGGGGCAACGCCCCTGTTGTATTCACAAGCCATATCTCCAGCTTGATGCCTCGCTAAGGGCTAAGATAATGGAGAGCGAGTGCATTCAATTTAGATTAGAGCCGACTGCTGCTGAATGAACAGCTTCATCATACGTTTATATTGCTTGTGGAAGTTGTAGTGCACGTTGGCTTGGCAAAAAGCGAACTCGTTAACCACAAGCTGACACAGTCTTGTCCTGCTGGCAAATATAATGGGAAAAAGGTCCACTTCAGGTCCACTTAACTGTTTAGGCATCTTAAACCCTTCTGCATTGTCTTTTGAGTGTGTGTGTGTGTGTGTGTGTGTGTGTGTGTGTGTGTGTGTGTGTGTGTGTGTGTGTGTGTGTCATCGCTATTCACAGCTTCTCTTGATTTTCCAAAGATGTTGAATAGCCAGTGTCGAGTCGTCTGCGAGGGTATCTACATCCCAGGTGTGCGGTTAAGGTGTTTCAACACCACAATTCTGTTCTTTAACAATGTGCTATGTGGAGGTGCCACCCAAACATTTGCCTTTCTGGGCTCGTTTCTGCGCTGTCAGCGCGGCGGGGATTTTTCCGGAAGGGAAAGCTGTGGTGCGTGTGCTTTGGCGGTGGTGGCGGTGGTGTGACAGGAAAAACAATTACCATTGTGTTATATTGTCTGTATTCAGCCAAGGGATCTCTCTCTCTCTCTCTCTCTCTCTCTCTCTCTCTCTCTCTCTCTCTCTCTCTCTCTCTCTCTCTCTCTCTCTCTCTCTCTCTCTCTCTCTCTCTCTCTTTCTCTCTTTATTTTTCTCCGAGTCTCCTTCTCTGTGACGCTTTAAGCTAGTCAACCGTTACGGTTTTACTTTAGCACTGACTGTGTTAGAGGCTGGGGGCTGTCTTAGAGACTAGTACCTATATACCGTTTGTTTATTTTTAGTGAAAATGGCTTTAAAAACACTGTCTCAAGCGATTTGTGTAGCGTGGGCTGTTTCCTGCCCCGTTTCTGCAAATATTCAGACTGCAGGCTTAATTATGTCAGGGAAACTGGTACTGTCTGTTTGTGTTTGTGTGTGTGTGTATGTACAGTATATCAATGACACAAACCAAATAATCTTACATGTAAAAATGAGCGTGCCTCTTTCATTTATTTTGTGTGATTTTGCACTGCAATGCTGTGCTATTCTACTGCGGAAATGTGCTGTTTTATACTTGTAAGTGCCAGATGTAGCCTTACTCCAACTACCGACTAACCGTCGCGCCAAAACGGGAGTTACTAAAAACAATCGAGAGTCTCCGCTCGCTTGGAGAGTGTTTATCCTTCTCGCTACCTCTCCACCAATTATCAGCCGTTTATTCAGTTCACTGGCGTCTGATTTAATTACATGTAGCGACTGCCATATTTCCATTAAAAATGGATGAGGGGAGGAGAGGCTGGCATGGGCGCTTCGGTGCTCTGCCAAAGACGGCCTCCCGGCGACTCTGTCTCGAGTCCTGCTCGCCGCCGGCAGGCTAGAGGAGCGAATCATTCCTCGCACCGCGCCGCGCCGTGCCGGGCCGCCTCGGTGGAGTCCTCCCCTCTTCTATGCTAACACTGATCAGATAAGGGAGTCTCTCTCCCTCTCTTCTCTCCTCTCTTCTTCCTTTCTTTTTGTGTGCTCTTTGACTATATTTATCTGGCTTTCTCTCTCTCTTACCCTCTTTCTCTTTTTGCAATCTCTTTTAGTATCTCTTTCTCTCTCTCTCTCTCGCGCTCTCTCTCTCTCTCTTCTCTCTCTCTCAGCCTCTCACTTTGTCTGTTTTTACCCTCTGAGGAATTGTGTGAAAATCAGCTGTTTTTATTTATATTTTCCCTGCCTTCAGCATGCATATGTAAGGCCAGGGAGACAGAGAGGGAGACAGAGAGGGAGGGAGAGGAGGAATCTCTGCTAGTGTTCAGGCACAGTCTGCTTTAAGCATGCTGCGTGTGTGTGTGTGTGTGTGTGTGTGTGTGTGTGTGTGTGTGTGTGTGTGTGTGTGTGTGTGTGTGTGTGTGTGTGTGTGTGTATGTTTGTTTGTGTGTGCCTGTGTCTCCGGTTCTGTGTGTGTGTGCTTGGGCCTGTGTGTGTGTGTGTGTGTGTGTGTGTGTGTGTGTGTGCCTTTGTCTCGGGGTCTCTGTGTGTGTGTGTGTGTGTGTGTGTGTGTGTGTGTGTGTCTGTGTGTGTCTGTGTGTGTGCATGCATGCGTGTGTGTGTGTGTGTGTGTGTCTGTGTGTGTGTGTGTCTGTGTGTGTGCATGCTTGTGTGTGTGTGTGTGTGTGTTTGTGTGTGTGTGTGTGTGTGTTTGTAGCCTGTGCCCTGAGTGAAGGCCAAGATGGCCAGAGCTCCCAGGAGGTGTTGAAGCTCGACCTCTGACCCGAG
>NC_085012.1:9999721-10032221 GCF_963854185.1 Sardina pilchardus
CACTTTGATTATCATTATTATTGCTCTGCCTTTGAGCTTTGCCTCTTTGAAAAACTATTAATGTTGATTTCATTGTGTTCCAACTGATTTCGGAGCGCTGCAATCAAGGCGTAGCGGCATAATAACAAAATGCGAAAACATTTGTTCTGCTCAGAATAAAAACGTTCTACTTCACTTGGCTCCGCTTCAAGGTTTCTTTTCCTTTTCCGTGGCGCGGAATGGATTAGAATGGAGAGCTGTGGAACTACGGAACTTAAACCACGTTCTGTGGAGCTTAAGTATGCTGAACACATTCCTAGTAGGCAACGTTCTCTGTAGATGTGCGGCGGTGCACCCTCATGCATGTCTGAGCAGTGACTCTAACCAATCTTATTGGATGCTAAGGTGACACGGCACGACACCTCCACAAATCCGAATCCGCGCGGAATTGGCTCGGCGATATTTGAGTGAGATATGCTGCCAGGTCAAGGTGACAATGAGAAATGGTGAAGTGACTGGCTTGCAGTCTCTACCCCTCACCTCCAAAAGGCAGGGAGATGGAGGGAGAGAGAGAGAGAGAGAGAGAGAAAGAGAGAGAGAGAGAGAGAGGGAGAGAGAGAGAGAGAGAGAGAGAGAGAGGAAGTTTAGTCTGTCTGTCTCAGTATCAAATCGCAAGGGGATTTATTACTGAAAGGACCATGTGGAAAAGTCCATTCTTTATGGGGTCGGCTGCCATAGAAACGGCTGGGCTGCATAACACAACTGACAGTGAGCGAGTAGTGTGTGATTTACGCGTTTATATAACCACGCCGGACTTCAGGTCAGGCACTGACCAAGCCAGTGAGTGAGAACAGACAGTAAACGAAGTAGCAGAGGTATGGTAGTATAGTAGTGAGACATGGGAAAAGAGATAAACACAAAAATATGATAACACAGTAGCAATCAGTAACAAGCAATCAGTTGGTTGATTGATTGTTTGATTGTTTGATTGATTGATTGATTGGTTTGGCCGTGATTGCTGTGTGTGGTAACACTTGGAGAGACACATACATATGTGAACTGGTTTTAAGTGTTTGTATTTAAGGATTGGACATTGGATCAGTGTGGTGGGCTGTTTGTGTCCAGCGTCAGGGTTTGCATTATTTTTAGTTTATGCTTTTTTTTTGTCCGTTTATTTTCCCTTCCGCATCCTTAAACCAACAGACCCAGTTTAAAGTCTTCAATGCAGTAAACCTACTTTGTAATGGTTCAGCGAGTGCCACTAAAACAACACCGCTTCTCTATCTGGCACAGGGGGATGAAAGATGAGTTCTAGCCAAGGCCACGGAGGGAAGAATAGGTTTCTGTCGCCGTTGTTGTTGCCCAGGCAGCTGACATAATGACTGTAGCCCAAAGTGGCCGACAGTAGGCTGCAAGGCTGCAGGGCTTAGAAGGCGGCCGAGGAGAAGGACCCTCACCTCGGGCTTGAGACGTCTGCACTCTTGTTATTGTGAAAGGAGCCTGAGCGGGGGGGAAAAGCGGGGATTGAACCACTGACCTTGTTAGTGCTAACCAAGCATGCCTGCTACTCCAGGCCTCCTGGCTGGATACAAAAGGGATCGGGCTGCTAATGCCGCCGCCGCGGCAGTACCGGGGCCCGTGTCCAACTCCCAAGAACCTGTCCGGAGAAATGGCTGTGGCGAGCCAAGCGAGTTGTTACAAAGGGGGCTGCAAGTTCAGATGCTGGCCTTAAAACGGGGCAGTGAGTAGTAATACTGGCACACATGGGTCGTGAGTGAGTCATGGTCATTTCAAGCTGGACTTTGTACACACACACAGACACACACACACACACACACACACACACACACACACACACACACACACACACACACACACACACACACTGCATGGAGGAGGGGATGAATAAACCACTGCTGTAATATCTGACTGGACCCTTGAGGCTGTTTCTATTTATTTTTGTTATTCTCTACCCACCATCTTTCTCCTCTTCTCCCCATGTGACCCTCCCTCACCCTCGGAGGAGCTGGATGGGTTAATTTACGAGCGAGCGATTTGTTTTGTTTTATTTTGTTTTGTTTTGTTTTTGTTTCTAGTGGCTGTATAAACACGACCTGCTGTTAGCTAAAACACGTCATGTATAATTCACCATAGCGAGGCTCCCATCCATAATTCAGCAGGCTTGTTGGTGTAATGATGTGTGATGATTAAGCATGGCGAAGAGGTATTAAAAAAACGTCGTACAGTGTCATGGTGAAATATACCGTCTCTCTCCCTCCGTGAGGAGATGGCCTCTTCACACTACCTCCAGGTCCTTTTTACAGCCAGTCCCTTGGGACTCCTCAGCAGCCAAGGGCCTCTGATGGGTGGTGTGTTTGCTCTTGAGAAGTGTGTGTGCATGTGTGTGTGTGTGTGTGTGTGTGTGTGTGTGTGTGTGTGTGTGTGTGTGTGCGAGTGTGCGGAGATGGTTTGTAGATTGTTTTTAAGCCTCATGAAGTCCACAAATCACAGCGCGGTGGCCTTACGAGCGTAACGCCGTTAGATTTACACAGCGTCTCGCCTCATAACCCGGCGCTGCTCCGCGCGGATCGGCCCCGGGCCTCGTGCCGGCCCCGCGCCGGCCCACCACCGGCCCTGCGGCGATCTGCTCATCCCGCCACAAGTGCTGCTAGATTGCTATCGAATTTCCCTGCCGCTGAACTCCTCTCGCGTGCGCGCACACACACACACACACACACATGCACGCACACACATTTATTGACACACATTTACACATGCACACCTCTACACACACACGCACACACACACACACACACACACACACAAACACAGTGTATTTCATCAGCCTCTGCTCTAAAGTGGCCGATTCGTCTTTCATCTGACACTCCAGAGGCAAGGGCCAGGCTTGTTATCGCCATGGAAACTAAGATAGGTGTTGGCCACGGTATTATAGGCAATGATGGCATGATGGCGAAGAGAAAATCAGAGGGGATGAGTGAAGGATCTCGCACCTCCCTCCCCCTCTCCCCCTCTCTCTCTCTCTTTCTCTCTCTCTCTCTCTCTCTCTCTCTCTTCCTCTATCCATCCTTCCCTCTTTCTCTCTACTGCTCCTCTCCCCCTCTTAGCTTACCACCGTGTAGACCTGGTGACCTCTGTGCGACCCTTGTTGGTTTTTTTTTTTTCTTTTTTTGTGAAAATGCAACCGTAATCCCTGGTCGCGCTTGGTGCGGGTGTCCATTACGCATTGTAATATGCACTCCATCATTGCAATATTCACGCACTAGCAAGGTTAAGCTGCCGAGTCATTGTCTCCGAGCGGTGGGGAAGAGATCTCTCAACAGGTGTTAACAGGAAACAGACAACGAGATTGAAAAAGGGTGGGGGGTGGAGGGGGGGGTGGTGTAGGTGACAGGGGCCGCAATCTCTTCTCCGTCCGAGGGCTTACTCAAGCTGCAGACATTGGGGTTAACTAGCAGAGAGGGACAAGGGAGGGGGAACTACTGTCCTCTGTTATTATTGCACCAGATATGGATATCTATAATATGGGTGTCATCAGAAATCTGTTTGTTTTGTTATTAGGTGTGATGCTGGAGAGCTTGTTTGTGTGCATGTGTGTGTGTGTGTGTGTGTGTGTGTGTGTTTGTTTGTGTGCGTGTGTGTGTGTGTGTGTGTTTGAGTGTTTGATGGAGAGAGGGAGCGTGTGAGTATGTTCCCGACATTGTCCATGAGCGTACATGTAATCTCCGTGTGTGTCTGATTGTTTGTCTGTAAGGAGGGGCAGAGAGAAAGAGAGAGAGATTGTGTCAATCCATGAGAATAATATCTGTCTGTGTGTGTGTGTGTGTGTGTGTGTGTGTGTGTGTGTGTGTGTATGTGTGTATGTGTGTGTGTGTGTGTGTGTGTGTGTGTGTGTGTGTGTCTACGTGTGTGTGTGTGTGTGTGTGTGATTGCATTAGTCAGTGTGATGTGTGTGGAGACAGAGGCAGCTGAATCATGCAGTCCATGGCCAGCAGTGACCTCTCTCAGACGGAGGCATTTGCATATGAAACAGAACAGAGCAGCGTCTCCGCACGCGCCCGCCAGGAACACTGAAAGCCATTACACCCGGGGATATTGCCACCACCGCCACCGCCCGCCACCGCCCGCCTGCCCGCTCGCCCGCCCGCCTGCCCGCCTGCCGATGCGCCGCCCAGATAGCGTGTCATATTTTTCCATCTTGATAAAATTAAACGGATCAATTTCACTGCACCATGTCTTAGGGAAGGGAGACAGGGATGGAGCGGAGAGAGAGAGAAAAAATAACTGGCTGAATGTGGCGGAGAGAAACGCATTGTGTGTGTGTGTGTGTGTGTGTGTGTGTTTTTTTTCTTTCTTTCTTTCTCTTTTTTTTGTGCGATGATGTAGGGGTGAGCGGAGAGGAATTGAGGCTAACTGGACTTGGCCACTTTATTTGCACCTCGGCACCAGTTGGTTATGCTGTCAGGTCTGTGTGTGTGACGTGCTGCGTGTGCAAGTGTGTGTAAGTGTGCTTGTCTGTGTGTGTGATTGAAAGAGTGAGAGAGAGAGAGAGAGAGAGAGAGAGAGAGAGAGAAAGAGGGGGGAGAAGAGGAAGGATGGAGAGAGGGAGCAATCTGTGATCTGGGTTACAAGTCAGAAACATCTGTCACACAAAAGGATTTGTTTGATTGGTTGGGCCCATACATCAAGCACTGCTGTCAGCCGCCGGTGAATTTATACTCCCCCCAGTCGCATCCTCTATCAGCACTCACGTAATGTGGAGGCCCGGCTGTCAGTGGGGAAAGCCATATCTTATTCACTTTAAAGCTAGCCACGGCCAAAACAGCAGCCCAGGGCGTAGGGAAGGGCAGCGCTGGCTACTCAATTATAGATGGATTCACTCATGACATGCGCAGGTTTTCTCTTTCTATCAATCTCATATCTTCCCTTTCTCTTTCTCTCATTCATTATGCTCCCTCTGTTCTCCCTCTCTCTTACTATCTCTCTCTATCTCTCTCTCTGCCTCTTTCTGTCTCTCTCTCTCACACACGCACACACACTCTCTCTCTCTTTCTTTCTCTCTATGTTCCTGTCTCTTAACTCTCTGAGGTATTTTAGTGTCAACTTTTATCGTGACAATTTATTCAGGTTCAGGTTCAGTTCAGGATTCTATATCTGTGTCAAAGAAGTTTCCCAAAGCAGGGGAAAAAAAAACAACCTCATTTAGAGCAGAGATTTCTGCCGGGGGTCAATGTGAAAGAGCGGAATTTTTGTCTTTTTTTTCTTCCCGAACAGATGAAAGAAATAAACGGCGGTTTCGGGCCACATCAGACATCTCCTCTCCTCTGGGCTGGGATTAGATGAATTGCATCATTAGTCGTGTGCCTCGTCGCCAAAGCGTTGTGTGGCCACGCGTGAGAAGCGCACTTTGCATTGATCTGAAAAAAGCAACAGAACAAAAAGCAAACACCATTTGTTAGTATGGGGGAAAACAAAGGGGTGAAGAGAAGAGAGAGAGAGAGAGAGAGAGAGAGAGAGAGAGAGAGAGAGAGAGAGAGAGAGAGAAAGAGAGAGAGAAAAAGGGGTGATGACGGCTGTGATTCATAAGGTGAGGTCTCTCCTCTCAGTCAGTGGGTGAAATTGTCCAGAACCGAACGTTGTTAATGGCGATGACGAGGCCGGGATTACAGTGGCCTCCCGTTACAAAAAAAAAAAGAAATAGCGTCAGGAGAAATATTCATCCTTCTTTCATGGACCTGCCGCACTCTGCCAGTGACACAGGCGATTGGATTAACCTAACATGCTTTTGGGAGATGGGGAGGGGGGGGGGGGGATGTGGGGGCGCAGAAATGTCATTAGCGTCAGTTTTCATGAGAGCTATACGCACCAGTGGCTCCAGTCATCAGTAGTATGCATGAACACGTGACTCAGCTGATTCAACCCACCCACCCCCTCCAAACACACACACACACACAGTCTTCCTGCAGTCTGCCAGTGGTGATCAGATTAGGATTAATAGAAACATGGCTGATAATTACGGCCGTGCTCCAGAGCCAGTGGCAATGTCAATTATTACAACGTGCTCTGAACCATTAATTCTCTAATAGAGCACTCAGCACCATAAAATAAAACAGAACTTTGCCATTGATTTTCTATGGCTCCATTCAGTAATGCTATCTCCCTCTCCCCCTCTCCCTTCCTCTCTCCATCTCTCTCTCCCTCTCTCTCTCTCTCTCTCTGCTTGTCCACTTCCCTACCCTTGGCTTCTCTTTTTCTCTCTCCCTCTCTCTTTCTCTCCTCTTTCTTTCCTTCTCTCTTACTCCCTCTCTCCCTCTCTCTCCTTGTCCACCTCCCTACCCTTGGCTTCTTTCCCTCTCTCTCTCCTTCTCCCTCTCTCTTGCTCTCTCTCTCTCCCTCTCTTCCTCTCTCCCTCTCTCTGCTTCTCCATCTCCCTTCTTCTGCCTTCTCTCTCTCTCTCTCTCTCTCTCTCTCCCTCTCTCCTCCTCTGCCTGCTTTGCGGTAGCCACAGAGCCTATTGATCACCATAAGGCAGTATTTTGTTGTTAAATGAGTACTGGAAGTGACTGTAATGAAAGGGTCTAACCCGGGCGTTAGTAGCTATCCCTGGCTGCCAGGTGCAACACAGCACATTTTTGCCTCCTGCCAAAGAAAATCAATAAGGATACATCTTTGTCTGATTAAAAATGGCCGCTGCGAAATGTGTGGAGGGGCTATTTTGGAGCCTTTTCTTCTAGGCTGTGCCAGATAAATAAGCTAAATCAAATCATGACCCTTATTAAAGATATTGCTTTAAATAAATCGCCGGGTACTCTGTAACACACTGCACTGTCCCGTGCTTGCTTGCTTACTGCCTTACCATAATCTGCCAATTATTTCCCTCTAATTTTAGCCATTAATTTGGCAATGACACTCTGCAGATACCAGTTAAGCTTCAGCAGTATAACAGAATATTGAGATTGAAAACAGAGTGTTCCTCCCTCCCTCCACCTTCCCCTCCCTCCTCTCTCTCCCTCACTCCCTCTCTCTCTCCCTCTCTCCTCCCCATTCAGTCTCTCCCACCTCTTTCCCACCTTTCCCTCCCTCCTCTCCCCTCCTCTCTCTCTCTCCCTCCATCCAATTCCCTTCACAAATGTGCGGCCATTAGACACACATAGTCATTTCTCCAATGCCCAAAAGCTAAAAGCAGCCCCTGAGCAGCGGCAGGAGCAACAGCCGCAGCAGCCCCTGAACAGATGGGAGGTAATGGCAACACTGCCCTCTTGACTGTGACATCCAACAAGACCCGAGCCCAGCTCTGCTTTGCTCTCTCTCCCCTCTCTCTCTCTGTTTCTCTCTCTCTTCTCTCTCTGCCATCTCCTCGATGGCACCCCCCCCACACACACACCGAATCACACACACACACACACACAGAGACTCACGCACCCCGATGCCCCCCCCCTCGTCGGGTTCAGCGTGTCCGGCCGGCGAAGAGGGCTGTGGGGGATTGAGGGGGACAGGATATTAATGCCACTCGCCGAGAGTTAGAAGGCTAAGTGGCGGGCGGAGAGGCGCTTCATTGTCACCTTGCCTTGGAGGACAGGAGGGAGAGAGACGGAGAGAGACAGAGAGAGAAAAAAAAAGTGCAAAAAAAAAAAAGCTTATTAACTGGGAAGGGCTTTTTTTTCTTCTTCTTCGCCTTCTTCTTCTTCTTTTTTTTGTCTTCTAGCCTCAGCCTCTCTCGCTCTCTCTCTCTCTGTTTCTTTCTTTCTCTGTCACTGCTATTCTGTCAGGGCCTTGCTCTCTGTCTTTTCATCCCCCACACTCCCACACACACACACACACACACACACACACACATACCTACACACACCTCTCTCTTTCTCTCTCTCTCTCACTTTCTCTCTCTCTCTCTCTCCCTCTCTGTCTCTCTGTCTCCCTGCATCTCGGCACACTTCTCCAGCCTTCTTGATACTGGTGCCACACGGAGAACCTGACATTTCCCACCTAATGAAGTGGCGGATTATCTTGTCCTGATAAATTGGAAGCTCGTACTTCTTGAAAGGTCCTTGCTGGAGCGCTCGGTAAGGAGCAGATCAGAACATGCCGGCATCCAGCTCGGGGAATTGTAGAACACAGTGGCACGATGATATGTGGCGGTTCCGATGCTGCTGAAGGGGGTTCTCCCCGACCCTTTTCTCCCTCGCTATCTTTTCTCTTTATTCAAGTGAAGACGGGGGACATTAATCAGTGGTCCCGGGTCTTGGCACAGGGCTTTGTCAGTCAAGGTGCCTCTGTTAGGCTGTTGCTACTAGAAAACCACAGGGAGGGCAAGGGCTCCAGTTTCTTCTTGTGTGTTTGAGTGTGTTTGTGTGTGTGTGTCCGTGAGTGTGTCTGTGTGTGTCCGTGAGTGTGTCTGTGTGTGTCCATGGGCGAGTGTGTGTGCGTGTGTGGTGTGTGTGTGTGTGTGTGTGTGTGTGTGTGTGTGTGTCCGTGGTGTGTCTGTGTGTGTCCATGGGCGAGTGTGTGTGTGTGTGTGTGTGTGTGTGAGAGAGAGAGTGTGTGTGAGAGAGTGTGTGTGTGTGCGTGCGTGCGTGTAAGGATATGCGTGTGTGTGCCAGGGTGTGTGTGGGAGCGACCCTCTGACTTTGATCCGCGTTACCATTATGTTTCTTGCTCCCCACGCCATTTGCCAGCGAATTAACACAAAGCACACCTCTGGGCTTACGCCACACACCAGTCCCTTTACATCAAGGCCCGCCTTTATGCAAAAGAGTCACTTCCTCCAAAAGAGCGCCCGAGACGACTAGTCGTCATCCGTCAGCCGCACTGACCTTCAGATATTTCCCGCTCCTAATGAGCGGTTTCTGAGCAGCTCTTCGCGAGCGCTCCCGAGACTTTTTTCCCCTCATTGACTTGTTTTTATAATTGCCGAAGCGATATAACTTAAAAAGGGGGCCGAGCGCGGCGCGCGGGGCTCTTCATAAATCATGCGGCGGAATAGAATATGCGACTTAAGTGCGAAGCCCCGACTGACTTTCAGTTTTACAGTCTGTGCGAGGTGGTGGTGGTGGTGGGGGGGGGGGGGGGGGGGGTGGTGGGGGAGCTAGGCTGTTACAGCCCAATAAAAAATTGATGTGTCTCTTGGTGTGCTATAACTTCAGCTCATCTGGATGCAGCGAGGGCCACAGCTGGATGTGGCGGTGGCTCTCCGACCACTACATCACTTACATGTAAAACGATCCCCTTATCACTTAGGCCAAAGGGCTGCTTTACAATGCTGAGTCCTCAGATAGCAGTCTCTTAACCTCAGCTGTATTTGTGTGTGTGTGTGTGTGTGTGTGTGTGTGTGTGTGAGTGTGTGTGTGAGTGTGTGTGTCTGGGTGCTTGTTTCTGTGTCTGTGTGTGTGTGTCTGTGTCTCTGTGTGTGTGTGTGTGTGTGTGTGTGTGTGTGTGTGTGAGTGTGTGTGTGTGGTGTGTGTGTGTGTATCTGTGTGTGTGTGTGTTTTAAGAACTAGCAATGGGGAGTAAACGGTTGTCCTATTCTCACAGCTGGAGACTTGTGATATGTCTGATCTCTTATTTACAGCCTCTATGTGTGTGCCCCCCCCCCCCCCCCCCCCCCCCCCCTCTCTGTTGTGTCTCTCACAGGAAAACCCCTACATGTGCAACAACGAGTGTGACGCCACCACGGAGGAGCTGGCCCACCCGCCCGAGCTGATGTTCGACCTGGAGGGCCGCAACCCGTCCACCTTCTGGCAGTCGTCCTCCTGGCGCTTGTACCCAAGAAGCTGCTGGTCAACATCACGCTGTCCTGGAACAAGACCATCGAGCTGACCGACGACATCATCATCACCTTCGAGTCGGGCCGGCCCGAGCAGATGATGCTGAGAAGTCGCTGGACTACGGTCGCTCCTGGCAACCGTACCAGTTCTACGCCACCGACTGCCTGGAGGCCTTCACCATGGAGCCCAAGACCCATGCTGGACATCTCGCAGACCACGCTGCTGGACATCATCTGCACCGAGGAGTACTCGCGCGGCTACGTGTGGAAGAACGACAAGACGGTGCGCTTCGAGATCAAGGACCGCTTCGCGCTGTTCGCCGGCCCGCGCCTCCACAACATGGCGTCGCTCTACGGCCAGCTGGACACCACCAAGAACCTGCGCGACTTCTTCACCGTCACCGACCTGCGCATCCGGCTCATGCGGCCGGCCACCGGCGCCACCATGGTGGACGAGAACAACCTGTCGCGCTACTTCTACGCCATCTCCGACATCAAGGTTCGCCGGCAGGTACGTACGTCGAGTTTTTGGTGCTTACGGTCACGAGAAGAACGACCGACTGGCTGACCCCGAGGAGGTTAAAGCAGTCGAAACGTTACTGATGCAGACATAACAGTGTGATACTAGCATAACATTTTACAGTAACCGAAGTGTGTGGCTATTCACAATTCTGTAGCCTCTAACCGTATTCATTGAGTGTGCATCCGTTCTCTCTTTGTGCCATGGTTACGCTTACAAATATTGTCACAGCACTGGTTACAGAACCCAACCGAAAGTGCCGTATTCAGTTTTTAAAAAATCCCAATTCCAATACAAGGAATATGAGGGGTAGATTGGTCAGTTGTATTGCTATTTGTTTGTTTTTGGCTCGTGCAGACAAGGGAAGGGAAGAATAAGTGTGTGAAAACCCAGAAGAGTATTTTTTTTCATTAATTTGTAAATGCACTTGGACGTGGCAGCTATTTTCCACCCAGACACAGAACGCGGCTTGCAGAGTAGAGATGTCGCATGCATCTATTTCTCTTCTCCCGGTGACAACCACGTCCAATTTCCTGCTGCCTCACTTGGCTGAATGCTACTGTTAAATAAGATTTGTTGTCGAACAGTGGTCTGTGCTGTATGCTGTCTTTAGAAGACATAAGACTACACATGCGCACGGGTCTTTATGTACTGTGCAACTGGCACAAACATCTGTCACGATTTAAGACTAGCAGTGGCACAGCCAGAACTCTCAAATCTAACGCTCTGAAAATGAGACGTATTCAAAAAAGATGGATTTTCTAGCACAAACATTTATTTAATTATTTTTTAAAAAGTCCAGCGTTGTTTTGACACTACAGCACAACACAGAATAGAAATATTTCACCAATTATATGTGAAATATGACACTAGGCAGCAGTTAATTGCCTCAAAGTTTGGCTCTTTTCTTAGTTTAATTCAGAAAGAGTGTGGGGCTCTGGTCATTTTACGAGTTGATTGACAAAGGCCGTTAACAACAGCACTAGACAGCATAGGTCACAATAACAGATTTTAATTAAGCATCTTGCTTCCTAATGTCCCTGCAGACCTGTAAATTGCAAGTCACTGTGCCCAATCTCGCCACACAAAACCCCTCCTTATTTATATATTTTACCGGGCTTATTTATTTATTTGTTGTCATAATGTCTCTAAGATTGCTCTTCAGCCGATGCTATTGAGGGCATCATTTTACAGTGTCTGACTTTCAATTAACCAAACGCGCTGGAAGAAGGAGTCAGGAAATGAATGCGTAATTGTCTCTATTTTACATGCTGGATGATCACAGCACAATAGAGGAAGGAGCGGCGGGTTTCTTTTTTTCCCCTCTCTTCTCTCGCGCTTAATTGTCTCCCACCTCCACTTGTACTGCTGTTAATGCACTGGTAGGCAGCCGGCGAGCCCTTGTCCAGGGAAACTCCCTCTGTTCCTCGGGGTGCGTAATTGAGCTTAGAGCGGCAAAGCGGAGTTTGGGGAGCGAGGGGGAGTGGAGTGGAGTGGAGGAGTCGGGGAGTGGGAGGATGGGGCGCGGGGGCGAGGGAAGGGGGGGGGGGTGTCTGTCTCTTTGAGCTCTGAAACTCAGAGGAAGGGAGAGAGAGAGAGAGAGAGAGAGAGAGAGAGAGAGCGGAGTTGTAAGTGGCCTGTGGGAACAGGGAGAGAAGCAGGCATGGCGAGTGGATGCCATATTGTGCGGCACGGACCAGATGTCTCGCCGCAGCGGGGAGGCCAGGCATTGACAGTCAATAACAGATTGGATGTTTGAATTACTGATTATGGTGTGTGTTTTTGTTGGGGTGTGTGTGTGTGTGTGTTTCTCTGTGTGTGTGTGTGTGTGTGTGTGTGTTTAATTGCGTGTTTATGTGTTTAATTGTGCGTTTGTGTGTTCTCGGGTGCTGAAGTGTGTGTGTGTGTGTGTGTGTGTGTGTGTGTGTGTGTGTGTGTGTGTGTGTGTGTGTGTGTGTGTGTGTTTGTGTGTGTTTGTGTATGCATATGTGTGAGTGTGAGTGTGTGTGTCTGTGTCTGTGTCTGTGTCTGTGTCTGTGTCTGTGTCTGTGTCTGTGTCTGTGTCTGTGTCTGTGTGTGTGTGCATGCATGTGTATATGATATATATATATATATATATATATATATGTCTGTGTGTGTGTGGGTGTGTGCGCGCATGAATGTGTGTGTGTATGTGTGTGCTTATGCATTGAATACTGAACACAGGCTTGTGCATCTGCGCTGCCAAGCGTGGCAATAAAATATGGGATGTTTCGATGACAGCACCACTGAACATTTACATTCATAAATTTCATGTCACTCGTCAAAGTGATCCCTCCATTGGGGATTGGTGATTTCCCAGATTAGTGGACTCGTTTTTTTTTCCACACGGATTTCCCCCCCCTCCTCCATCTTCCTCTTCTGAGGACGCAGTCCCATGTCCCATGTGTCTTCCTCTCGCTGCTCGCTGCTCCTGCGTTCATTGTTCACTTCTGCTGTTAATGTTATTCTTCCCACACAGGGGCTTGGATGTCACCTATCCCCCCATGGCGAATCAGTGTTTGGTCTGTCTCTTCTCCTGTGCAGTGTACACAAGCCTCATAAGCTCCTTAACCCTGAAATACAATTCTGCCAGACAGTGCGTGAGAGACTCAGGCTCGGCAGGATGGATGGAGTCTGGGTGCTCGGAATCCAGTATAATTCACTGGACCTTCTGTCTCTCTCTATCTCTCTCGCTCTCTGTCCCCTCATCTCTCTCTCTCTTTCCCCTCATCTCTCTCTCTCTTTCTTTCTCTCTCTCCCTCTTTCACATATCCCTCTCTCTCTATCTCTCCCTCTTTCTCTCTGTCTTTCTCCCTCTCTCTCTTTCTCTCTCACAAACATTTCCCCCCCTCTCTCTTTTTTCCATCATTTCTTCTTGTCTTTCTCAGATTTCTCTCTCTGCATTTCTTCCTCTGTCTCTCACTGCTCACGATTCCTGTGTCTCTTCAGAAGGCTGATTTGGTGGGGGTGTGTGGGGGGGTTTGTTTCAGAGTCAGGATTGGCTTTTACATAAACGTGAAACAAAAGGACGGCTCTGTGGCTACATAACGCAGTCCACAAACTAGGTCAGTGTGAAGGGGGGAGAGAGTAGTGTGGAGTAAAGGTTGAAAAGTAGACCTCGGGTCTCCACTGTGTTTGTATGCAGACCGCAAGCTGCATACTGAAAGTTGTTGTCTGTGAGAGGCGTGTGAATTATTAATGATTACACTGCAGTCCATCAAGGCTGGGGACACAATCAAAGGGACTGGGAAGTTAATGCTGAAAAATATATATTCCATAAAAGGCATGTGATTGTTTGTAATCGCGGGGAAGGCAATTGCTTAAATTTTTTGGCGTCCGTTGCTTTGCATTGTGGGAAACTGAGGAAAGGGGGAAAAGGGGAAGAATGAGGCTCAGAAAATTGGAAGTCTGGAGGCGAAAGACATAGAGAGAGAGAGAGAAAGAAAGAAAGAAAGGGAAAAACCTTGGAGGAGAGCACATTTTTTAACAATGAGTGGTGTAGATGGAGGAAAGCACATTTTCTAACAAGAAGTGGTCGATCCCATCCACTCCCCTCTCCATTCCTCTCTCTCTCTCTCACTCTCTCTCTCTCCTCATCTCCTCCTTGCATTTCCCTCTCCCTGTCTCCCCTCTCTGTGCTGTGCTGTGCTGTGCTGGACCCCCACCCCTGGGCTGATCAATAAAGGGTAATTAAAGTGAGGGAAATGCAGACTCCTGACGGAGCTCTCTGTCTGTCGCAGTCAGAGTCTGTCTCCTCTGACACACTGCTGTCCCCTCAGTCACTCTCTGAATTATACATGGGAGCGGCACTGCCACACTTACCCCCCCTCCCAACCGCCACAACCACCACCACCAACCCCACCACAAACACCCCTCCACCCCCTCCCAGCCCGCAGGAACAAGTGAGGACACTAACCCCCAGACCCCACCCCAACCCACTCCCGTCCGCATTCGCTCTACCAAAGAGTTCTGAGTTCTGAGAGCGCTCGAAGCAGCAAATGATGTTTTTCAAGAAACGTTTGCCGTTCCCGTATATACGCCAGCTAAGGCTGAGTAACGCTGACACATCTTTTTGTATGACTGTTGTCGTTTCCAGTTGTAATTCATGTTGATCCAATAGAGTATCATTTTAATGTCCTTTGTGGAGAGGGTAAATTAGGATCATTTTTTAGCTCCCGAAGCCGCCGTCGTGAGATATTAATCTAGCATGGGATATATCTAATTTAGCTGATTTAGATAAGGCTGATAAGACAGGAAGGGGAATAAAAAAAAGTCTCAATTTTCCATCCTGCTCACTGCAGCTCAAATTCAATTTCCCTGGCCGGCATTTACACAGCTCTGTAACATAGCTGGAGGAAGCAAAAGAGTAAACACACACACACACACACACACACACACACATATATACACACACAATATCTCTTACACATACGCGCGCACACACACACACACACACACACACACACACACACACACACACACACACACACACACACACACAGCAACATCAACAGCGAGCATTAAAAAGTGTTTGGGCTGCAGGTGGATAGGTGATTCAGTTGTTTTGGGAGGCTGGGAATTGATTAGACTTCTCTCCCCCTCTCCCTCAGTTCCCAGACAGCATCCTGTGGCCATATTAAACCCAGTGCTCCCTCCCCAGGCCCATATCTTTCCCTCTCTCTCTCTTTCTCCCTCTCTCTCTCCATCTCCCTCTCTTTCCATCTGTCCCTCCCTCTCTCTCTCTATTTCTTTCCTTCTCTTCCACATCTCTCTCCTTTTCTCTCTCACTCACTCTCTTCCTCCCTCTCTCTCTCCATCATCTCTTGTCTATTTCTCTGCTCTTTTCCCTCTCTCCCCCTCTCTGAGCGAGCTCCCTCAGTATCTCTGAAACAGCACCTGGCAGAGTGGGCCTGCAAGGGAAGCCCGGCCTCTATTAACGAGGCTGGAGTCAGCGCCTGCCCCTGGACACACCACACCACACCACACCACACCACACCACACCACGGCAGAGCAGAGTAGAGCAGATAGGACCAGCACACACACACACGTGCACTGCACACACATGCACACGTATGCACACATACACATACACAAGCACACACACGCACATACACACACGCACACACACACACACACACATAATATTACACACACACGCACACACATGCACACACACACACACACACATACAGTTACACACACACACACACACACACACACACACACACACACACACACACACACACACACACACACACACACACACACACACACACACACACACACATGCACATGCACACCCGCATACACTCCTACCGCAGAGGTAGATGCAATTCAGAAGTGTTATCAGCCAGCCTGAGAAAGGTGGACAGTGTGTGATTGTTTCCGAGCGCTGGGGCGAAATGGCCACGTGTGCGGTGGTCTAGTCTGACGGCTGGATGGAGTTGTGTGTTACCTTTAGAAAACAGGAGAAAACAGGGAAAAACAGACAGGCCATTTTCAGAATGAGCGCTTTTCTGCCGGCTCATTTCCGGTGCGAGTAGTGATTGTTGTGAGGGAGTGTGGGGGGTATTATGCGGAGCAGAGAGGGGATGAGCGGGGTTTGTGTGTGTGTGTGTGTATGTGTGTGGGGGGGGGGGGGGGTGTGTGTGTCCACTCTCTTTCTCTGAGGAGGAGGGCTGTGTTACGGTGGATGGGTGATAATGTGATAGATGTCTTAATTGCACTTCCTCAGTCCAGGAGCTGGCGTGGCCTGAGTATTCAATCTACCCTCCCACACACACACACACACCACCACCCCCTCCTACCCACTCACCCACTCACCCACACACACACACACACACACACACACACACACACACACACACACCCCACCCTTCCCTTTTGGCCCAGTGTGAGATATTGAGGGCGCAAGGACAGATAATCTATTTGTGCTAATTTCAGGGTTTTCTTTTTTTCCTCCTCATCTTCATCCCCCCCCCCCACCACCACCACCAACACCAACACCACTCTTTTCCTCTCATCCTCCTCCTCCTGCTCTTCATCCCCCTTTGCTCCTCCTGAATAACTCATGTGGCGTACCTCTCCTGTCCTACACCTCACACACACACACACACACACAGACGCGTGCGGCCTCCTCCTCCTCCCCCTCCTCTTCCTCCTCCTCCTCCTCCTCCTCTCTCTCATTCCACCGGCGTCCCGCTCGGCCATGCTGTGGTCGGCACTTTGAGCCCCTGGCCATCATCAGCACATTTGATTAGTCTGGTCTGGTCTGGTGCCTCAGCAGAAAGACCACCTGTCTAGCATCTCGCTTCAAAAGCCTAACCGAACGTCCTGCAATGTCTTCTTTTTTTTTATTTATTGCATGCTAATCTTGTCATCCTCAGAGAGGTGAGGAGAGCATGTTTCATCTTGTGTACTGTTATACTCCATCTCTTTTGTAAGCGAAAGGTTTCATTTTACTGCAGATATTTCTGTGTTCTAGTTAGAAGTACATGAAAGTGCAGGACTATGATATGTGTTTTTGAGGAGAAAATCGATCAACTCCATGGCAGAACATTATCCTACTTATTTCTGCCCTTTTTTCTAAGTATCCTATTCCATGTGACCTGTGTGTGGTGTAGACATATGAAGGACGTACTGTAGCATGGCCCTCTACGAGTCTTCATAGTCCAGGCACAGGGCAGTGGTGGATAAAACAGAAGTCCACCGGGGGGGGAGTGGAGATGATGTCTAATTACCGCTCAGATTGATTCTCGCACGGCATTCATCATCCCATCACCTCATTATCCACAAACACCATTTCCATATGTCAACTTTGGGCGAAAAAACGATTTTGTGTGGGAAAACACACCCTTGACCAGCTAGATCTTTCAGGCGGCACGGCTACTCTATTCCTCTGGGCGGGGAGGGGGAGAGGGGGAGGGGGAGAGGGGGGAGGGGGGTGGTGGGGGTGGGAATTAGCCATACATCCCCTCCCTCTCCATCTGACTAAATTTCCCACTCACTTCCACACACACTACACACACTCACACGCATACACACACACACACACACACACACACACACACACACACACACACACACACACATACACACACACACACACACACACACACACATACACACACTACACACACAGACACACACATCTGAAGTCCACACACTTGGGAAGAAAACAGTGAAAAGTCAAATCTGCTCCTCAACTTCAAAGGCAGCATTAGCTGAAGGTGGAAGATTTGTGTGTTTAAGGAGGAACGTGGGTGAAGGATTTAGCTTTGCACCTGCGGTACTGCGGTCGGGGGTGCTCCCAGGCCCGCTCCAAGGATTAATAACACACACACACTCACACACACACGCACACACACACACACACACACACACACACACACACACACACACACACACTCACACACGCACACACACAGACACGCACACACACAGACACGCACACACACACACACACACACACACACACACACACACACACCTTCTCCACTCACTCGCCTCCTTCTTTGTGATTGATAGTGCTCAAGCAGTCAGTCTGTTGGGGCATCTGAGGCCACAAATCTCCGCCGGCCACCGCGTCCACTCCATCTGCATCTGCCACTCGTCCTGAACGCCGCTGACCTTGACTCTTCCTCGACTTCAGCGGCCTGATTGCCGCCGCCGCTGTCACCACTCTCCTCCCGTGCCGACTTCGCTTTGATCTCGCTCTCCCCGACTCTCATTCTCCCTCTCTCTCTCAATCTCTCTCTCTCTCTCTCTCTCTCTCTCTTTCTCTCTCTCTCTCTCTCTCTCCCTCTCTCTCTCAATATCTCTCTCTCTCTCTCTCAATCTCTCTCTCTCTCTCTCTCTCTCTCTCTCTCTCTCTCTCTCTCTCTCTCTCTCTCTCAATGTCTCTCTCTCTCAATCTCTCTCAATCTCTCTCTCTCTGTCTCTCTGTCTCTCTCTCTCTCTCTCTCTCTTCTTTTCTTTTCTTTGCCACCAGTGTCAGGAAGACTGAGGCAGATTCAGTGTCTCGAAAAACACAAACTCAGAATCTCACTTCTCTCGCGATCAGCCCTTTGCCTAGTTCTCAGTCAGTATCTGCCTCCTTGTCTGTTTTTTTTTCTCCCTCTCTCCTTCACCTTCTGTCAGTGGAACATGCTGTACTGGGGTGGGGGGGGGCGAGGGGGTTGTGTTCAATAATTCAATAACACACCGCAAGGTATCATTGTAAATAACAGGGGGAACAGCCCAAACCCGCCAATGTTTGTGCAAAGCAGAAGGGAATAAGGAGGATTATTTCAGTTTTTTTCTCTCTCTTTTTTTTTTCTTTCCGGTGCTGTGTATTACTGGGAGTCTGGTTGCTAAATAAGACTGGATAGCATGGAACAGATTGTGATGCTATTTCCTGTATTTCCTGACTGCCTGCCTTTTCTTTGTCTCTGAGTTTGGGTGCTGCAGCTCCTGCAGTCATTTGGAATGAGTGTTGATGGGGGAGCAGGACAGGCAGCATCACTCTGGGCGATGGGAGCTGACATGCCCATCCCGGCTACTGTACGTCTGGAAGGAAACCTTTTACAAGTGGGGCTCAACAAGTCGCCAGCAGTCACACTAGCCCAAACACAGACATGTCCTGTAGGCTGCTCTCTGACTCTCCTCTCTCTTCTCTCTCCTCTCTCTCTTCTCTCTCTTCTCTCTCTTCTCTCTCTTCTCTCTCTCTTCTCTCACACTCCTTTTGCACTTACACTCTATCTACACTTGTTCTATCCCTCTATCATGACTCTTCACCCTTTTTGGGGGGGTTTCTTCTCTCTATCTCTCTCTCTCTCCCTATCTCTTCTCTGTCCCTTGCTTTTCCATCACGACTAATACAGACACCAGATGAATCTGATCAGACCCCCTGGTCCTGGCTGCCCACCCCATGCCCTCCCCCTGCTCCTTCTGGCTCTCTCTGTGTGTGTGTGTGCACCACACTCCCCATCTCTAGCTCCTGCTCTACCACTGTGCTACCTCTGGGTGTTTGTCTCTCTGTCCCTGAGGTTGTTGATCATGCTGTGGCACTCCCTGATCCTCTCTCTCTCTCTCTTTCTCTCTCTCCCTCATGGTCTCTCTCTTTTTCTCTCTCTCCTTCCCTCACTCCTCTCTCTCTCTCTGTCTCCTTCCCCCACTCTCTCTCTCTCGGTCTCTATCTGTTTCCCCCCCTCTCTCTCTCTCCACCCCCCCTCATGGTCTCTCTCTTTTTTCTCTCTCTCCTTCCTTCACTCTATCTCTCTGTCTCTCGGCTCTAATTGGATATCCACTGCCCTAACACCTCCGCGAGCAGTACACCTGTGAATCACAAAGGAGCAAGTGAAGGAAGGAGAGAGAGGAGACGGAGGGAGGGAGGGAGGGAGGGAGGGGGGAAAGGACAGATAGAGAAGGAAAGAGAGAAGGATGCTGAGAGACAAGGGGGCAGATGAGGGTGAAGAAAGAGGGGGAGACAGCCAGAGAGAAACAGAGAGAGAGAGAGAGAGAGAGATGGCTGCAGAGGGTATGTTGGGCTGCACAGGAGCATAACACACCATGGTATCTGTGAGGCCCAGCTGGCAGAAGCCGCTCACTCTGCATATGGCTGCCGGCAACGCACGTCCGCTCTGCGCCGTCTTTTCTCCGCTCTCTGGATGGAGGGATGGAGAGAGAGAGAGAGACAGACAGAGAAAGAGAGGGAGAGAGGGCTATTTTGAGCGCACTACAGCAGATGCGTGTCACATGCCGGCGTGTTCCCTGCCAATCACGCGTCTGCTCAGATGCTTAATTAGTTCTCATTAAACGGGTGTCTTGGATTGCGCCTGCCATTTTCTCTCCTCCACCAACCCCCCCCTCCACGTTTTGTTGTTGTTTGTAAATTATTGATGAGTGATTGGGATGCCATCGAGACAAAAAAAAGCTCCCCCTAAGGGTACAAATATGAAACACACTGAAATGTTGATTTCCCATAAATCTGCTAAATTAGTAGATTAAAGCACAAATGCTTGTCTCCTTATATGACATTGCTTGCTTGATTAATATTTAATCATCTTCAGACTATGCACAGAGGAAAAAGCCCAAGTTTTTTTTTTATTTTTTAAACAAAACCTTGAAATTCATTTTTAAAACATTTTTAAAAACACTCCACATCATCTTTTTTAAATAAACAATTTGATTTTCAGACACAACAAAGGTATCTGGGGCACAGCGTGTCTGCAGAAGAGGACTGACAGTAGAGCATGTCGGCCTCTCCTTTGGATGGGCCATGTTTGTAATGCCCCGTCAGTGTTTGGGCCTCTGCAGTTCCACTCCACTAGCTCCTCCAGAGGGGCCGGGCTCTGGTTAAAGACAGACAGAGAGAGAGAGAGAGAGGGAGAGAGGGAGGGAGGGAGGGAGGGAGGGGAGAGAGAGAGAGAGAGGGAGAGAGAGAGAGAAAGGGCACAGAGAAAGATAAAGCAGGAAGCACATACTCCTACCACTGGTCTAAAATATTTATAAGAGGAGCTGCCAAAAGAGAAACCAAAATTGCAGAAAAAAAGTTGTGATCTCTACACACACGCATACACACACACACACACACACACACACACACACACACCACCAACGCACTCACACCCACACCCACACCCACACACATACACATACATACACCCCCACTCACACACACACACACACACACACACACACACACACACACACACACACACTACCCATTTTTGCTTGCACCAACCACTCTACAGACAAACCTAGGGCTTGCTTTCTTTCTTGCTTTCTAACTGAACCCACAGCTAGACAGGTATATAGAGGGGAAGCGGGATGTCATTTTTCTCCTATTTCTCCCGTTGGTTGGCGCCAACCCTAAGGAATAAACAGAGGCAGGGAAACATATCAACCTTCCAGCGATGCTTGAAGACGCGCGGAGCGCCAGGCATTTCATTGTGCTGGGAAAGCAGGCCTGTGGGAATGAAATGACTCTGTGTATTCTAATAACACTATGAACAGTCTGGAAACCCCTCGAGGCAGGCCTGATTACCAGCCCGAGACCACACACACACACACACACACACACACACACACACACACACACACACACATTCACACACAGCCATTTTGTCATGATTCATTGTGTGATTTCCCAAACAGCACTTTTTCTTTTTTTTTTTTTTACTGTTATTCATTTTTGAGTCAATGAGCACAGAAAGGAGAATACCAAGTAGATGTCTGAATGAATGCAGCGGCGAGTCTGCTGATGTTTTTTGTTTTTTTTTCCTTCTCCGTATTCTCACCCTGTTGCATTTCATTGTCTCTCACCCACTTCTCTGTGTTTTGGCATCTTCTCCTCATCATGTCTGTATCAATATGTTTGGAGTCGTACGAGTCTTAACCTGCGGTCTCATATAGAATAGCAGCTTCAAGGCTAACTCACTGTTGTTGTTCTTACAGTTTTGGATAGAGGTGGGGAATGTTGATGAAAGAGAGAAGGGCACTGCGAGCATTGATTTTTCTTTTCCCGTGATTTTTTTTTTCCCCTTTCCGCCGCGTCGTTCCGTGATGTGTCCGTGGCATAAGTGCAGTGCAGGGATGCGGCGCGGCACGCCGGCCCTGCTTGGGATTCCGTAAGGATCCGGTGCTCCTCACGCCAGAGAGCAGGACAGGGCAGGAGAGGAGAGGAGAGGGTGAGGACAGTAGGGGCAGAGGAGGGCAGGTGACGTGCGCAGAAGAGTGGATAGAATAGAGTAGAAGGAGGTGAAGAAGAAAGGAGAGGGGAGGAAGAGGACAGTAGGGGAGAGGAAGAGGAGAGGATAGAATAGAGTAGAAGGAGGTGAGGAAGAAAAGTGAAGGGGAGAAGAGAAGAGGAAGAGGACAGTTAGGGCAGCATGGTGTCATGGTGTCCACCTAAGAACCTAAGAAAAGATACTGTCATATAGACACAACCATGTAAAGGCATGTGTGCTTGTGCGTGTGCGTGTGCGTGTGTGCGTGTGTGTGTGTGTGTGTGTGTGTGTGTGTGTGTGTGTGTGTGTGTGAAAGAGAGAGAGAGAGAGAGTATGTGTGTGAAAGACACAGGAAGAAGATGGTGAGTGTGATATTGTTTCTTCCATGTGTGTTTTTATGTGTGAGTTGGAGAGTCCAGGTGTGCTGTATGTAGACGTGAGGGTACGTGCTTCTGTGCGTCAGAGTAGGCTGTGCTGCGTGCGTGCTTGGAGTGAATCAGCTGTGTTGGTTGTGTGTGTGTGTGTGTGTGTGTGCGTGCTGGCCCTATGTGTGTTAGTAGTAGGTTGCATCCTGAGTGGTAGAAGTCTGTCAGTAGTACTCAATTATTACATTTAGATGTCAGAGTTAAGTAAGACTTAGCAAGAATGCAAGATTAAGTGCATCTCTGATGTTGTTGCTGTGTGTGTGTGTGTGTGTGTGTGTGTGTGTGTGTGTGTGTGTGTGTGTGTTGTGTGTGTGTGTGTGTGTGTGTGTGTGTGTGTGTGTGTGTGTGTGTGTGTGTGTGTGTGTGTGTGTGTGTGTGTGTGTGTGTGTATGTGTGTGTGTGTTTGTGTATTGCTATGTGTGTGTGTGTGTGTGTGCGTGCGTGTGTATTGCTATGTGTGTGTGCGTGTGTGTGTGTGTGTGTGTGTGTGTGTGTGTGTGTGTGTCAGTAATAGGTTGCATCCTGAGTGGTGTGAGTCTGTCAGTAGTGGGTAAACACGGCCTGGTTCCTGCAGGTGGACCAGCGGGCTGCACATGTGAAGACTGCCAGTCCTGCACGTCTCGCTCCCTTCAGTCGGGGCAACTCCCTCTGATCTGATCCTATCTCTCACACATACAAATCACACGGCACACACACACACACACACACACACACACACACACACACACACACACACACACGCCGCCTCAGATGCCTCTTTTTCATCCAGTGGAGACGGGGTGGCTGGACATAGACAGACAGACAAGCAGACAGACAGACAGACAAGCAGACAGAGAGACTGACAAACAGACTGGGTAGACAGACAGAGACAAACAAATCAGACAAACCAGACAGAAAACAGACTGACAGACGGGGAAAAAATAAGGGGAAAAATAGCTGTAATTTCCCTTGTTATACACAGAAAAGCTGAAGTCTGAGGGGATCATTAAATGGACAGAACACTAAATGGGTGAAGAGAGATAGACAAAGAGAAATGGAGAGATGGATAGAGTGAAAGAACAGGTACTACACACAAGATGGGAGCAGAGCCGGATGGGAGCACAGCTGGAGAGTACTTCAAAAATTCAAGTCTGTAACGCTTGCCTACAAAGTACTCCCCGGCTCTGCTCCCACCTATCTGAATGCCCTCATACAGGCACATGCTACCACACGACCGTTGCGCTCCTCAGCCGAGCGACGTCTAGCTCTTCCACCAGCACGCTCAGGCCAATCCAAACTTTTCTCATCTGTCGTTCCTCGTTCATGGAACGCACTACATCCCTCTCCATCTTCAAAAAGCGTCTGAAAACCCAGTTCTTCAGAGAACATCTCCTCTCATAGCACTACTTACAACTAGTCTTGCTTATCTTACGGACAATTGCACTCATTGATGCACTTACTACGCTCATTGATGCTCTTATTGTGGTTGTTGTTTATTGTTGTAAAATCTGTTGTTAGAATTGCTCTGAAAAGCTTAAAAATGTTTTACCATGTTGTAAGTCGCTTTGGCTAAAAAACATCAGCCAAATGTAATGTATGTACAGTATAAGTATAAGTATATGTAAAGATACTACACAGAAAATATCTGCATTGTGTTTCTCAGTGGGAGAAATGGGACAATGAGATGGTGGTGATATACAACACAGCTATGTGAGTGGCCAGTTAGTGGACCTCATGTGCCGTGAATGACAAGCCAGACCAGTGAGCTCTGAATGGCAGGCTAGTGTAATCCAGTGTAAACCAGTACAGAGTTGGGGGGTTCATTGCCTAAAGCCAGAGAATGACCTTTTAAAAAGCGTAAGAAAGTGACTGAGGAAAAAATCCAAGGGCTCATGTCATTCAGGCCTGTTCAAAGGGGGGCTTCAGTGTTTAGAGGGATTTCAAACTGGAATGGAATCCATTAAAGAATTTCAGTTTAGGGCATCAAACTTAAGCTTGGCTGTGAGAGAGAAGACGAAGAAGAAGAAGGAAAAAAAACAAGTCCTGATCTAGTTTAATTTTTTTGCTCCCGTCACAAAAATGAAAGCGAGAGAGTCAATGAGCGCAGTCGGGCGTTCTCTGAACGCTTCTGTGCTCACATTAAAATAGTCAATTTCCTCCATTGTGCCTAAGTGGGCATAGAAAAGGAACCCAGCCTTTGTTTTCCCTCCTCTCCCCTTCTCCCCCTTTTTTACTGTTCTCCGCCTGACTTTCTGTCTTCTCTCCATCATTTGGTTGAAGGAGCACATTCTATGTTCTTGGTTGGCCTACTTCAATTAATGGTTGAGCCTTCTGGCCTTGTAAAGGGGGGTGGGGAGGGAAGGAGGGGGGTCCCCTTTTTGCTTTGAGGCTTTCCTCACCTCTTACCATCACCTAAATGACCACTGAGGCTCTACGCTAATCCTCTCCCTGACCTCTCTCTCCCCACCCCATCCAGCCGGCCACGGTGGCAAGGACGTCTCAATGTTAGCATAGCCCAGAGCTATCATACACACACACACACACACACACACACACACATGCACACACACAACGGGAATAAACCCATGCGCAGACAGCAGCAGACGCGCACACACACGTAACTAAAGACCATCTTCTCTGCGCTTTAAAAAAAAAAAATTGTGTTTTGGACGCAGTCTGTTTACTCGAGATCCGTCTGCGGAGAGATTTGCGGCGAGTAAATGCTTAAGTGGAGACTGTTTGGCTCCTCTTCGCCCAAATCTGGTGTCTGTGTGGGTTTTTTTTTTCTCTCTGTGTCAGTCTGTTCGCGGTCGCGACGGCTCACCGAGCGGGGCGGGTTTAGACGAGACGGATGAGCGATGTGGCTGGTCCGCTCGGCTGGAGGCTGAGCACTGGTTGGCTCGCGACCTCCGGCACATCTGTACCTTTCGAGGAGATTGCGCTGATGGATTATGGGCCTTTAATCAACGCAGGGAGGGGGGAGGCCCCGGCAATCTAGGTCTGGCCAACTTAGAGGACTCGCACCCTGAGGAGGACTGGATATGCACTCCTTCTTTCTTTATTTACTTCACTTCTTTTACTTCACTCTTTCTGTCTCTCTCACTCTCTCCATCACTCCCATACTCTCTTATACCCTCACAACCTCCCACCTTCAAACACACACACACACACACACACACTATTTAATGTAGAATATGCCTCCCCTTTCACACCCACGAGCATTGCCACATTACATCTCATAATGTTTCTCTGTGCTCAGACTCAAATTTGAACACTTGCTCATACATAAAGGCAGAGGAACCAATGATATGTAACACATTAAAAACATTCAGCTGCACTGAAAAAAAAAAGTTTGCATTTCATTTCCGCTAATGTAGTTTGCATTCAAATGCCCAGTGCATGGTCTCAGTGCTGCAGCAATACATTGCTTAAATTAGTAAATATATATATATGTATATATAAGTAAATATATGTTTGATGAATATGCCTTTAAACATTAGACTGGAGACCAGACTCTCTTCTTCGCAGAGAGTCTGGCCTAGTTCCATTGGCAAACGTTTATTTCCTGGTTTGTGGACGCTTGTCTGAAGTTTGAATTCATTGGAGTTCAATCACTAACATTTGGTATTGACGTATGATAACACAACGATAATGATAGGTTTGCAATCGCTCTTGGCAACGCCCTCTGTTCGCTGATTGGACGGAGATGCATTTTCCAGTGTAAACGAAGCTGGATGCAGCTTTACCAGACGGAGTATGAAGAGAAATGTAAATGAGCGGAAGTACGTACAGTAGTCAGGCGGGGGCCTGGCCTATTTAAACACATCCAGTCAGAGGTTAATTGGGAGGGGTTACCTGTAGTCTGAAGAGGGGCACTCTCAACAGTAGGTACAGGGAGACAGAGGGTGCACTGACATGTGGCTAGCGTTACTGTTGAATTCCCCTGTGGCATCCTGCCTTTCAAACGCCTCCGAGTCGCACTATGCGGCGCTGACTGACAATAGAGAGAAGGACTGCGGATGAATAAATGCATGACACCAGCCATTTTCAAGCCTGCCTTTTTTCTCCCCATCGGTTCGCCATGCCACATCTAACACATAAAAGACTGGGGTTGGGCCGCTGGAAGGACGTTTTAGTGGAAAATATTGTTTGTCAATGACTGGGATATTTCTCTTTTTTACCCTGGACTGCTGTTGAATGGATTTGAAGGGGGTGTGGGGGGGGGGTATTATTATTTACTGACGTTAGAGGTTGGTCATGGCGTGCCATTCTTTCTTTTCTCCTCAGTCAAGGATGTATTTCTAGGAAAGTCACGCTTCTTACAATTCACTGGACGTCCAAGTAAGCATCTGTGTAGCATTTAAAGACATCTAGGAGGTGTTCAGCATATGAATGGATTAATGAAATAAAGACATTTTGTACATTTCTAAAAAAACATGTTCACACTTTCATTCAGTCAGTAGAGGCAGAATTGACACTTGTCGTATTTCTCCACGCTAAACCCTGGCACACATTTTGTTTGATTTATTTTTTTTCCCCAATGGAACTGTGTATAGCCATTCATTTATACAACATTTTGAGTGTTCAGGTCAAATGGTTGAGCGTGGACAGAGTGTTATTTTCTCTAACAGCGTTCCCACTTCTGGGTACTCTCTCACTGGGTCCTCACCAAGTCCACCTGGATTGCAGGGGGCGTTGTATCGGTGTGACAATCACTCGATTATATTGAACTGGGGTTGTATGTCGGGCGGTGAAAGCATTCTGATAGACTCCTACTGCAGCTTGGTGACCCATCCAGGCCTGCTGTGTCTACACTCTCCTGATAGTAGACTCTGTGCCATCGTTTCATACAATCAGATGGTTCGCCTGTTAAAGAAAAGAGAACAGATACTTTTTCAAGCTGTTTATTTTATTGTTTCTGTCATTATAATACAAACACTTGGGTTTAGTTGAAAATGCTTTGCTTTATTAGAGCTAGATAGCTCTCCTATGGTTACCAGCTAATTGAATGTGCTCCAAATGAGACTGAAGCTACAGCTATTTTGGGGCCAAGACAGTTCTGCGCTCGTTTTCAGCTCCTAATTGCTTACTGGACAAATAAAATATTTCCGGAATATTCCCTCCAGTCAGTGTTCGGGAGTGCTCCATCAGCAGAGTGGTTCAGTAACTGGGCTTAATGTGACCGGGGTTGTCAGTGACCATTTTAGTAAACAAGTCTGTATTTGCTTTGTCAGACCCACTGGAGGCTGGGGGCTGGAGGTGTTTGTGTGTGTGTGTGTGTGTGTGTGTGTAAGAGAGTGGGGGGGGGGGGGGTGGCTTGCAGTTTGCAGTGTTTCCCTCAGGGCTTAAAGATGCCCCCGAACTCAACTTCTCTCCCTGTCAAGACCGCACTGGCCAGGGGACGGAAATGGTTGCTAAGGGCCCTCTCAGAGAGAAATAGCAGCTGTTTCTCACCTCCCTCCCGTGCACGGCGGGCCTATTGAGGGCATCTCAGGAAGCAATTAGGCCAGGCGGAGTGATGGCGAGATCTGCTTATCATTAATGTGAGCTGAAGTGTTGAGTTTGGAGACCTTCAGTGTCATTTGAAGATGTGCTAACGCTTAAAGGTTTGTTGTGAGCTGTTTGTTGTCTGTGTGAGGAGAGGGAGAGGTAAGGAGAAGGGTAGTGGAATGAGTATGGAATGAAGTATCTATGGCTAAGTAGATCCCAGATAACTCGTACTTGGGTGAGTGTGTGTGTGTGTGTGTGTGTGTGTGTGTGTGTGTGTGTGTGTGTGTGTGTGTGTGTGTGTGTGTGTGTGTGTGTGTGTGTGTGTGTGTGTGTGTGTAGGTGTGTGTGTGTGTGTGTAGGTGTGTGTGTGTGTGTGTGGGGCGGGTTGTAGGTGTGTGTGTGTGTGTGTGTGTGTGTTTGTGTCCTCACACACATTCCCATTTCTTTAATATTGCGAATTAGAGGAGCCTTTGTGCGTGCTGAATAGGGCAAACGTTTATTTGCACAGCATTTGACCCAGTTCATTTTCCAGCAATAACACCTGCACATTTGATTAAATTTAATTGCTGCACTTACTTAGCCCACTTTAAGGCAGTGTAGCATTCACTCCACTCGATTGCCTTGGATCAGCCTGGTTAGGTGTGCACGGGCGAGCTTCGTTTCGGAGTAATTATGATTAATTATCCGCAGATAGATGTGTCCACGGAGTGGCAGCCAGAAAACAACGGATGTGGAAAATTACAGGTACTCTCTCATCCTGGCGAAGAAAAAAAAAGCCCAGGGGAGATTGAGAAAGAAGACAAAGTTATGCTGATAACGTTTAAAAACTATTCTCACTTCCTTGAGAGAAAATTGCAAGGTTTTTCGGTGTGGTTTTTTTTATTATTATTATTTTATTTTTGCCAATGAAATTGGTCGAGAGCACTGTGTTCTTTCGTCTGCCCTTAGTTTTTGTCAATCACACTTCCATTACTTTGGAGGTCACAGACTGCTGTGCTTTCTGACAAAACGTGTAAGGAAGTGCACAGTTGCTATTCAACCGTTTCTATGGGAGATAAATAAATAACTCATCCCTCTTTACAACATGACTCTCTGTTTCATGCATTTCAAGGAGAGCTCAGGAAGAGCAAAAAAAAAAGAAACGAAGAAGAAGAAGAAGAAGAAGAAGAAGAAAGAAAAAAACTTTTGCTTCTTTTCTTTTCTGCTTCACTCAGGCTTTAAAGAGGCCTTTGACAGAGAGTGAGAAGTGTGGCGGTGATTACCACCGCAGTGCGCTAACCGCTAACCTGTCTTGGCAGTGCAAGTTCGCCGTCCCATGGGCAGTTCCATGAATACATATTATGACCTCCATCAGACACGCGTTAGCATTCCCTATAGCGCCCCAGGCTAAGTTCCTCAGACACCGTGGCACTGAAGTGACGGCACATGACTCTTTAGCGATAGCCAAACCCTTTTTTTTTTTTTTTCTTTTCAAAGTGGAACGACACTGCCACAGGAAGCTGGCACACCTTGATTGAAATGGAAAAATAAAAGTCTGTTGTTGAGCTAAGGGAGCCCAGGAGAATGGGGCCCTGTCGTTAAGTAGTTTTATCCCGTCGCCCGTTTAAAAGGCAGAGCACTTTCAAGGTGACAGGTCTAGAGCAAGAGCATTCCGCTGCTAATTCTGATGCAACCATGCCAACAGAACCCCCCCCCCCCCCCCCACACACACACACACACACCCCTTGTAGGCATGGAAGTGAGGCCCTTTCATTTGCACCAGATTGAGATGTTTGGAGTGTCAAGGAAATCCAAAGGTTGCCAAACTGCTCATGATAGATTCCCAGAGAGCAGCGGCTAGATGAGTCGGTAAACATGAGAGTTGTTTTGTGTCTGTTTGAGCCTCTTGGAGCATTTAGCAGCCTTGCAGAGATGAGCAAAATGCTCCTCTATTTGCCTTCATTGTTTGGGGATAATTTGCTGAGAAATGCAATGAAATTGGGACATCTCCACAGTTGATAGCGTGTTTGTATTTTAAGATTAGTGCATCACTTGAATATTATCAACACATAATGGCTTCTGATCTATTTAATGGTCTCGCCCACAGCAACAACCAGCGAGCATCACAGTGGGCTGTTTCTCTCTTGTGAGCATCAGACCGTGTCCCTTCTTCTTTATGAGGTTTGCGCCTATGTATTTACAACCCTTGGGGATGATTTGATAATTTGTACCCCACGGCTTTGCAATACCCCCCACCCCCCCACACAAACACACACACACACACTCTCTCTCTCCTCCAAATAAATAAATAGATAAAATAAAAGCCCCCTCATAATGAGATGCAAATCACAGCTCAGGAGAATAATGACCTATCACTTATCCTGGGTGGGGGTACCTGCCGTTTTTTGAGGTGCCATCCGTCAGTGGCAGCCTCTTCGCCCCCCCAGCCCCACTCACAGAGGCCTCTCTCACGACGCACGCAGCGAGCATAATGTCTCCAATAATAGCCGCCCCGTAGTCATGCTGCGAGCGTTTAACACCGTGCGGCCCATTTTTACTCACATAGCGTAATTGCCATGGCGACCGCGCGCGGCGGCCCCGCCGGTCCCGGTGCACGATCACGGCCGCGAGTTAGCTCGGAGAGAGCGCTTCGGGTTTTAGGAGAGCTGTTTGTTGTTTTAGATTGTCATATTTATCTGCCAGATCAGCCTAAGCATCTTAAGGCTAGCTGTGACCGGATCAACAACACCAGCTGTCGCTTAAAAGTCTCCTCGCTGGGGAGAGAGTGTACAGTCTGCTCTCTCTCTCTCTCTCTCTCTCTCTCTCTCTCTCTCTCTCTCTCTCTCTCTCTCTCTCTCTCTCTCTCTCTCTCTTTCTCTCTCTCTCTCTCTCTCTCTCTGCCTTTCTCCTTTCAGCATATTCTACCAATCAGCTTTTTTTGTGCCTGAAGACGTCTTTTCCAAGAACACGTTTTAAGCACTGCCAGCCGCCCTCGTAGTGTTCCCTGTGCGCCGACGGACTTGTTCACCCTTTCCGCTCCCGTATATTAATTTGCGGTGACAATAATCGAGGCGGCGGGGCACAATTACCGTGAGGCTCATGAAGACAGATCGGCCTCTTAAGGGGCAGAGACGACGTCTGCTCCCATGGATGAGACTGGAGCGTGTGTGTGTGGAGGGGGGGGGGGGGGGGGTGGCTAGGAGGGGGTCAGTGAGCCTTACTGTCTATCCTTGGCCGCCACCGGGAGTTTCACCAGCTACCACTGCATTGCACACGTGACTCTCACCTCCATCTCCACACACCCCCCCCCCCCTCCCCCTCCCCCTCCTCCTCTGTACACAAGCTCCCAAATGGGGAGTATGGTTACCAGTGGTCTCCGATACCCACACAACCCCCTGTCCTCTGTCCCCTGTGTTGGGGGAGAGGTTTCTCTGTATAATCAACTCAGTGGTAACCTTTGCTCTGCTGCACCATAATCAATGGCATCATGTTTTGTTCTGTATCAAGAGAGACAGTTTCAAAAGCTAGACTTTTGTGTCTGGAAGTGATTTGAGGTAAATCCATTGGCTGATTTTTCTTTTTTTTTTCCCTTTGGCTCTCACAAACCCTGTAATGAATATTTAGTGCTTTAGCTCAGAACACCCCCTCATGAGGTTTTGAATTTGAAATTATCTGGATGTGTCATGAAGACACGGTTAATTTTTGTGGCATCCTAATTTGTTTTCATGTTGCGCCATTTTTGCTGTTCAGCTCATGTGCTTATTAAACATGCATAATTAACACAATGACTGCAGGAAGTTTGATCATTCCTCTTAACTGTGTCAATGAATTAATCACGAAACCACCAAGGAATAAAAAAAGGTATTAAGAGTTTTTCACACCGCAAAATAACCTACAATGAAGAGATAAAGTCTAGCAAACCATTACCGTAAAAGTGCAATGCAGCCGTGTGTAATGTGTTTGTGCTGCAGTCAGTAAAGGTTTAAGGGTGTGTGGTTTTAAGCTAGCAACATGGCTAAGCTTCTTTAGCGAGACCTCATTATGTTTTAATTTATCATTTAGCACGCCCTGGTAACCCTGTCCCCAGCTAGTCCCCAATGCTCCCAGCCTTATCGGAGACCTGTGAGCCACACAAGGGACTCTTAAATCTCCCTTCGCCCTCCCCGCATTACGCGACTCCTCCGTGCCGTGCTTGTATCATTTTGCGTGTTTAGCCCCCCCCCCCCCCCTTTTTATTTTTGCCTTTCCTTGCAAATGTGACCTCGCAGCAATTACGTACTCTCCTGAGGGACAATTAGGAGCCAGTTATCTTTTGCCGAGTGGGGAAAACGAGGGGTGGGAGTGGAAAATATGTAATGATGCATGCAGTGATTTTTGTTTTGTTTTGTTTTGGGGTTTTTTGGGCTGATTTCTTGGAATTATTATGCGCTAGCTACCTTTTTGAAGTCTGCCTCTTTTTTGTTTTGTTTTTGTCAGAACACTTAAGGTATATACCCTCATGCGATGCATACGTAGGCACCTCTGGCTGTGCAAAACAATCTGTAGAAATGCAAATATTCCCCAAGGTCACATTGACCTTGGTGTGCCTTTCTCTCATCCAGCCCTCATGTTTCCAGTAATA
>NC_085012.1:10037221-10094721 GCF_963854185.1 Sardina pilchardus
ATGTATGATTACGTTTGACTCTTGATAATGACCCCAATGACACAGTACAGACATAACAGTAATACAATGATGATAGTTAGAACGGCATTTTTAAAAATCCAGAGATAGGTTGTTAGAAATCTAGGTGGGACGCTAGTGGGGACAATGGCACTGGTCAGCATCCCTTGTCCAAAGACCTGGACGCACAATTACAGGCCAGATGCAAGAAGGAGATACTAAATACTTAACTTTTTTTCTCTCTCTCTCTCTCTCTCTCTCTCTCTCTCTCTCTCTCTCTCTCACACTCTCTCTCTCTCTCTCTCTGTCTCTGTCTCTGTCTCTCTCTTTAAGTGTGTGATCTTGAACTGTAATTACCGCTGTCCTCCGCATTAGTCTCTGGAGCACATGAAGCTTGCGGTAATTACAGCACCGGCAGAAAGGCCAGGTGGCCATCTTGTCGGCTGTGCAAAAGGGAAAGGTGTGTGTGCGTGTGCGCGCGTGCTTTTTTTGTCCAAAGGACGTATGCATTATCTGATTTATTCTGTTCAGCGAGTTTGTCTCCTGTAACCTCACTTACTCCCACAATCCAGCAGCCGCCGCGACTCTGCGACTCTGCGCCTCTACCAGCCGGTCTTCTCAGGGTTGTTCAAGTGCCTTTATTTCCTCTCTCCCTCTTATGTTCGTCTGCTTTTGCATTTCGCCTTGTAGTTACCAGGCAGAAGCGCACGCACGCACGCACGCACGCACGCTCGCAGGCACGCACACACATGCACACACACACGCACACACGCTCTGTGTCAAAGTTGCAGTCTCTCTCTCACACACACTCTCTTCCGCTCCCCCTTTTTTGGGAGGTGGCTGTTTTATGCGCTCATTATTTCCCCCTGAGACCCATCGTGTTTACTTTGTCCCCCACCTACCCCCGCCTACCTCTATCACCTACCCCCACCAACACCCCCCCCCCCCCCCCCCCCCCCATCCCTCTCTCGCTCTCTGCAGCTGCACCGGTAATCTCTCTTTCAAATATTTGTTTCTTCCGTCTCAGGATTTCTCCTCACCGAGCTGCCTGTAGTCACATTCTCGGAATCTTAACAGCGGCGGCGCCCCCAGACTCAGGCGCAGCCACTTTAGCACTTGCCACCTTCAATACATATCTATTCCGCTCTCCTATCCCTGCCTCGCGGCGTTCCGACGCTAGAGCGGTAGGGAATATTGTGCTACTTATACGGGCGCCCGGCGTAATTTCGCTACCGGAGGAATTCCCGTGGAACTGCTGGAAGGGGGTGACTGGCGGCGGTGGCGTGGTGGCGTGGCGTGGTGGCGTAGTGGCGTGGTGGCGTGGCTGGGTGGGATCTTCCTCGGGCCTTGGGCAGCCGCACGGCACTGGCAGGTCTTGTCACGGGCACAGGCGAGGGGAAGCATGATGATGGATTGCCAGGAGATGACGGCAGCCAGGGAACGTAATTACCAACTTTGCCCGCGGTTAAAATGTAGGAGATAAGCACTCCCTCTCCCTTTTCTCTCTCTCTTTCTCTTTCTCTCTATTTCTCAGTCTCTCTTTCAATCTTTCTTCCTCCCCCCTCTCCCTCTCCTTTTCTCTCTCTCCCTCCCTCTCTCTCTCTCTCGTTTTCTGCACTGAGCAGGTGCACAGAGAAAGTAAACATCCAAGATATTGTCAAGGTCACCATACAATTTCCCTCCTAAACACTATAATGAGGCCAACACTAGGCATCTGCGATCATTTCAATGACACAGGCGAAAAACAAGGAAGAGTGAACGAAATCAACAATAGTGCTGCCCGGGGCGCCGAGATGCTATTTCCTCTTCCCCAATCAGAGGGTGGTTAATTGGCAATTTGGTTGTCCAGTGAAAGGCGAGCGTAGCCGTTTGTATTCAGAGTATTAGCCAATGGTAGTACTGAGGGGGAAGCATCCGGGCCAAGAGAAGACCTTGATGTAGGCCAGGACCGATCTGGTACCTTACCCAGTGAGGGTTAATTGCCTTCTGTCAAGCACTGGGACAACACCTGATAAATGGATTGTCAGCACAACACGTGTCTAGATGTGTGTGTGTGTGTGTGGTGTGTGTGTGTGGGGGGGGGGGGGGGTAAGAGAGTGAGAGAGGGAAAGAAAAATTGTTTTCTGTCGCTGTATGTTTGTTTTTTGTCATTCTGTTGCCTATTTTAATGGAAAAATACACAGGTTTATTTGGAGGTAAGGAAATGCAGTTCAATTCTTTTGCCGACAGTGTTTTTTTTTCTCAAATGAAATATGGATGACAGATGATGATGGAGTTACAGTGGCATTCAGGGGTTTTGTTGTTTTGTGTGTGCCTGTGTGTGTGCGCGGGTGTGTGTACTACCATGCCTGTGTGTACAGTATGTGTGTGCGTGTGTGTGAGAGATCCTTTTCTCCTCTCCTTTACAAACATGTACAATATGTTTGCGTACCCCCCTCGCCCTCGTGCATGAGTGCACACACATATGTATACAGTTCATAGATCTTTCCCAGTGTTCCCACGTGAAGCTCTCGTTTCACCTGTCATCCCTGCCCGCCTGCCCCGCTCCAACGAGGCGGCGGGCCTGACCTCCGAGGCCTCGAGAACAGATGATAAAAATCAATGGAGCGCTCCATAAACATAAGCAGTCCTAATGCGCTCCCTGCGACCGGAGCTCGGCCAATTAGACGCCTGCCGCGGGGGCCGCGATAGAAGTGCGCTGGGCAGGAGCGGGTGAGATTGAAAATGATTGTGATCGCGGATTAATCTAATGAAGTGACACGAGATAGCTAGCATCTGTCTCGAGGCTGACGCGTGTCCATAAAGCAGCAGAATTGTACAGGAGGACATAACAGGCTAACGGGCCTCGGCCGGCTCGCCTCAGTGCGGCGGAGGCTACGCTACGCTAATGCTTAGTGTGGTTCAGAAAGTAAACACACATCGGCACAGAACACACAAGCAAATGTGTATGCGTTCACACACACACACACACACACACACAAACACACGCACACATACGCTCTGTCTCTCTCTCTCACACACACACACATACACACACACACACACACACACACACACACACATATAGCGACCTTTACTTTTTTTAGATCGGGGATCAGATATATGGCACAAGTCACCTCATGTGTGCATGAGGTGCTTGTAAAGGGTGTGTATTCTATTACAGGCGACTGTTTAGCAGGTACAGATAGCGGCATATACATTTCTGCTATTTCAGCAAGACTTTCCTGTGCTTATGATTTTGTCATCATTTCTCCACAACGCGCCCCCACCTCCCCTCTGCATTCTCCACCCTCCGCCCCAACCCCACCTCCATCCACCCACCCACACCCATTAATGGCAGAACTGCTGAAAATGTCCCTCAGCGGCTGTGTTTCTTGCTTACTGTTTACCAAGGACGTGTGAGTTTTGTTGGCTAACAGTGCGCGGCAGGGCAGTGGTGTTTACACAGGGGTCAGAGAGGTGCTAGAAAAGTCTCCGTGAAGTTTATGTTTGGTGAAGGACCGCATCTAGACAGACAGGCAGGAATTAAATTGGTAATTCTTGTTATGACCATTCTTTCTCAATCTGTCCATCTATCTATCTACTGTATCTATCCATCTATCTGCAGTGTCTATCTATCCGTCCACTGTATCCATCCAGCTGTCTATGTTTGTCTCATTTTTTGTTACTTCTCTCGTTGACCTCTCACCTCTGGTTGGTGTTCTGGAGCGATGTGCTGCAGCGAGAATGTGGAGGTGCCATCTCTCCCTCTCTTCCTCCCTCCCCCCCCCCCCCCCCCCCTCTCTCTCTCTCTCTCTCTCTCTCTCTCTCTCTCTCTCTCTCTCTCTCTTTCCCGGCTCATATACCTCATTTCTCACCCCACCCACAAAAAGGTCATGAAGTTGGCCCCTAACCATCCCTGTCAAGCAGCGATCAGAGAGATAGAGATTAGGAGATGCTGCCTGGATCAATGGGCACATGGTGGGGGCCCCTGCCCACCCACCCATCTACCCATCTACTTGTCTGCCTGCCTGCCTGCTATGGAGGTCCCCAGCCGGGCCCAAGCCAGCCCCAGCCAGCCCCAGCCCCTCCCCATCCCCATCCCCTGCTGCTCCAGATCCAGCATGCCGAGGAAATCCTCCAGGCACCCTAAGCGCAGTGGGCCTCATGGGCTGTTTGATGATGGCTACTGTAGATGCAAAGGCAGAGTCTCCTCACTGAGAGAGAGGATGTGGGCGAGAGAGAGAGAAAGAGAGAGAGAGAGATAGAGAGAGAGAGAGAGAGAGAGAGAGAGAGTTAGTTAGAGGGAGAGAGTTCTGGAGATGGAGAACAGGCAAGATAAAGTTGACACAAAAAAAGTGAGATAAAGGCGAAGCTGAGGATGGTTGGGCGTGAGGGTGCCGCTTTGGCCTCCGAGCCTGTCACTCCTCTCTTTCTTCCCCTTATTTCCTGCGTACGCACGCCCACTCGTCGCCGCGGTTACTTATTTACTGGCGCCTTGTTGTCTGCTGTTGTCGGGCTTTTGTTCCGTGTTTCCTGCGCGCGGCCCCTTGTGTGCTATGAGTCGATGAGAGGCGTGCGCCTCCGAAAAAACCCGCAAATGAGCTGAGCCGTGTGTGTGTGTGTGTGTGTGTGTGTGTGTGTTTGTGTGTGACACTTTTCACAAACCATCAGCACATCTCTCGCCCCTGCTACCGCTTGTGTAACAGGCCGGCCGCCCGGTCAGAAGATTTAAAAAAAAAAAAAAAAAATCCTGTGTCCATATGGAAGTCGTGGCTCCCAACGCCCGCAAATTTCCCTCACACATGCAGATTTCGCCTTAAAGTGCGCGTCAGCCCGTCTTTGTGTGCTGTGCCGTCGACTATTTTGCTGCTCGCGCGCAGTTGGGCGCCTTGTACACAGAACGCCATGACAGCTGCAAATGGTGCATTAGAAAACATGATTGATCTCAGCCAGCGCAGATTTCCCCAGTGATGGAGCGTCTTCACTATATGTGATTGAATCCATCTGTGTAATGTTTGCACATGCATTTGTCTGAGTAAACATCATGTAATGTCTTGTCACTGAACGATGAAAGATGTTGATGACGATCACTGACCATGTTTCTCTTCTCTTCTCTTGTCTCCGTCTCTTCTAGGTGTTCCAAATAATATTGGTCCAGTTAGTAAGTACTTTAATACAAGACAATAACAAACAAACCACCGAAGCGTGGCTTTGCTCTTTATGTCCCACTTGGTGCTAAGTGTTCATTTCTGGCTGGTTGTAACCCTTTAGTTAGCTCACAAAGTAAGAGATCACCTGTAATTGAATTGGAAACATTAATTAGCCGCTAGTTCATTTCAGTTTCCAAACAAACACCCACATAGCTCGCGGGCCAACTGCCGGTTGTGTGGGCGTTCTAATTCGCATTCAGAAACGACAGCCAAGGCTGATGTGTGCATGCTAAACTGCCTATTGTTTTTTTTTCCTTTTCTTTTTTCATTATATTTTATTATATTTTATTTTTTTTCCTCGCATTTCCGTATGCATTATAAATAAATGCCGCACTGGCTTATTGAAGTTGGAGACCTCTCCCCCTGTATAATGCTGGAAAGGTCATTTAATATGAGCAATGCTGTGCCTGACTGTATTATCAGCAGCGGCCAGGGGCTTCTGATGCCGACCGGAATGCAGACTTTTCCTCCGATGGGGAGGCTCGACAGGAAAAGACGGAGAAAATACGAAGCGGCAAAAATATTGAACGAGTCAAAGTGCAGTGGAATGCCGACTTCATTTTCTGTCTTGTTCCTCGGTGTGTCTGCTCAGTACTCACATATGAGTGGCTGTGCAACCAGCGTAGTCTTTGCTGCGAGAGTGCTAACAAAGCCAGAGCAAAAACCATATAGCAAAGACACCAAAGATGTCCTCTCCTCTCTTGTAGATTTCTTGTGACATTTTACGTTGACCCCGGGGTCACGCTCTGACAGAAGTAAAATTGAGGTTAATCTGGTATTTTCCACAATCCTCCCCTTTTTGCTGGTCACACATCTATGTGAAAGGGTTGCAGTCAGAAGTCAGAAATGAACACAAAGACCAAGAGCTCTCTACGTTCCCCGCCTCCGTTGCTTGGTTGAGTGTTATGTGCTGTGGCCTGTGCCCGTGAGCTATGCTTTGCTATGCCGTGCTGTGCTTTTGCTGTGCCATATTAGTGCTGCACGTTCATTAACACGTCTTAGTCAATTACCCTTCTAGCCTACCCTACATCACTCAACCATTCACACTCCTGACCTAAGCGGAATAATCCACATTGCTGCATGTCTGTCCATTGTCGACTCCTCAGGAAGGACTAACTTAACTATTCTGCTTTCTTAAAGCCAAATATTTGTAAGTATTTGGACGATAGTCCAGCAGTAGTGAAATACAGCAGGGTAATCTCCAGATGCAATCTGTTGCCAAAAGACCCCTGCCATCCCCCTAAAAACTCCATAAAGATTCTATTCCCTTCACTCTCCATAAATCTTCAGAAGTGGATTTCGGGAGGAAGGGGCATCAAAATCATAAAAACCTAACACCTGAAGAAAGTGGACAACACATTTATTTTTTGGATACATCTGGAGGAAACGTCCGTATATTGCAAGTTTACACAGACCTTGAATGGAACACCCAGAATAGGGGGGGAAAAGAGAGTCCTTTTTCTCTCTCTACTGTTGTTTGAGGGTAATTGAATTCTTTATTGACTGCTCTCAATTCTATTTCAAGTTTATTAAGTCAGGCAGAATTGCCTAATGCAGACATTAAGGCAAAATTAATATTTTAAAATACCATTCTGCCGGCATGAGATCGCATTTCATTATGGGAAAGGCATTGATTAAAATCTGTCATTTCTCATTTCGGTGCTCATACCCCCGAATCACCCCCCTCAACAAAAATAAAAAATGATTAAAACTAAACAGATGTGATAAATATCAGATCTAATCAATCAATTAATCGTCTTTATTATATTTTTGCTCATTACGTCTGGTGTCCATGTGTAGAGAGAGAGTGGACATGACAACAGCCCCATGTGGTGTAGTCCCGTTTCAGTGGACACCTGGTTGTCTTGTCAACCGGAATTCTGGGTGTTCCGTGTAAAGCTGTCCCCCAACAGCTAATGCTTGATGGCAAAGTGAGTCCTTTCTGCATCCCGTTGGTAGCCGGTGCCCTAGTCCCCTACTAAATATGCAGACCCATTACTGCCTCTAATCGCTGTGTATATAATGTCTAAATTGCAGGGCATCAAGTCCTTTAATTTCATCAATTATTCTTTATTTGTTCATTTCTTTACTGGTCCTGAATTTTTTTTTAATGGAGCTTGAACTGAAAAATACACCCAGCTTTTGTGTGTAGGACTATTCCTATTATACGATTCCTATTCTAAATTAAAATATATAGACTTTCTGCACCACAAGAACACATAAAGATCACACAATCATAATAAGTCACAAAAAATTGAGAAATTAGGCCAATGATTTGGTTCTTTTTTGAATGTATCACCCGTGTTTGGTATGTTCATGTGTGCCCGTGTGCATGCGCCCTGCCCTCACCACCACCACCACCTCTTGAGAGAGTAAGGAACAACAAACTCCATGCGATTGAACTTCATCGTCCCTCCGACTTTCACGGACCCACACCCAACCCCCTTCCCCACCCACCCACCCACTGCGATCATTCACAGAGCAGAGCAGCGGACTGCAGGCTGCAGGACATGAGAGGCGGGTAGAGGAGTGGTCAGTTTTTTTTTTTTTTTTTTTTTTTTTTTTAAAGAGGAGCGGAAAACCTGCTTTTGCTTGACTTAGCACCATTTCACCAACCAATGCATCCCCCTCTCCACCGCCACAACAGCTGGCAACTCCACCCACCCCCAACCACATTATTTCCCTGCAAAGGAAATAAAGAATTGTATGTAATTATGAGGTTATGCTTCACAATCAGTCACCCCTCCTCCCCCCCTCCCCATTCGCAGCATCCCACATTATTAATTCATTGTTATTCTCCTCCTAGAAATACACTGTAATTAGATATTGATTGAATAATCAATTTGATGGATTGAACAGACATCTCCCAACAGCCCTAGATCAACATATACACAGCACTGCATGTGTGTGTAAAGAATGGTGGAAATAGAGTCATAAAAAGACGTTTTTTTGGATGGCTGGTAGTATACACATTAGCCATTAGAGCAGTCTGGCCATCTTGTGTCCCATTTGTATTTTTTGTTTTTGCTATCATCACCATCGATGCTGAGAGAACGTTAAAGACATGGAACTGCACAATTACATACAATGTCTCGAGCCGTGTGCTACTTGGTCTTGGGTGGGCTGCATCTATTGCTCGTTTCTCTGTCCCGGCTTGGCAGTCACCTGTCGTGCAAGAGAGTTATGCGTCAAGCCCCAAGCCAGAGGTGGTTTTCTTGTCTAGATGTCTTCTATGTCCACAAGTCCAGCCTTTCTTTTTTAAAGACATGATTCCTACCCTTATGCATCTGATGTGCAGCAAAACTCAGTGCATCCTAATAACTCATGGTTTCTCCCGATTGCATGCAGTTCGCCAGAATGTCTCGTCCCTAGGGGTTGCTAACCGAAATCAAGGTAGGATACACTTCAAACTCAGATGAAATCTCTCTAACCCCATCTGCCTCATACACAGAATCGGGGCAATGGAAATAGCCTTCTTTTTTTAATGACTTGTTTGAAATACGGTATTGCTCTGATCCAATGGAAGGTGACTACAAAGGAGCATAACTCAAAGCTGCTTGAGCTCCTATAGTTTCTGTCCAGTTGTATTGCTTATGTGGAACGCTCTGGAGTTTTATCCTTCCCTGTTTACCCAGCAGCTCCACCACGCTTCTGCACTCTGCATCTCCTTTCCGATCTCCTTCATAGTCCCCGCAGTGCCCCCAGCCTGCACAGAGGCCCAAATACAGTCCCAATACAAAAAACCCAGCCAGCCAGCCAGCTAGCACACACAGCTCTACCCATGGCAGCCAGTATCCCTCTGATTATCCTCTCATTTTAATTAGCCGTGACTCTCTCAGGGATTGGGAATCCTATCCCGGGATATGGGAAGCTGCCCAGGGCTTTCACTAAGTTTTTTTTTCCCTCTCCCTCTCCCTCTCCCTCTCCCTCCACACAGATTGAGTTCAGGCATTCTCCAGATAATCCACGGTGCATAAGCAGTATCTGACAGGGACACGGAGTCAGGGGAAGACACAAGACACAAGGGGGTGTGTGTGTGGGGGTGGGGGGGGTTCACCTTGTTTCAACAGCTCCCAAGATATACTGTAAGGCTTGTCATGTAAAATAGAAAAAAAAAACATGAATGAATTCAATGACTGAAAACCATTGATGGTGAGAGAATAATTTCAACAGGTTTATCAGACCACCGAGATGTGGTTATAGCTTGGCTGGTGGGGAAAGGGGTTGGAGGAGAAGGAGGTGGGGTGGGTGGAGTAAGAGCAGGTTTTGGCCAGTTGGAGCCGGGTCCTTGGAGTGAGGCTATGAGAAACGGGATAAAACCACGGGTGGCTGCTGCAGCAACAGCTAAAGCCCTCCGTGCCCCAGTGGGGGCATCCTGCTGCAGTGAGGAGCCAGTCATGCATACCCCTTACACTTCAAAGTTTGTCATTAAACCGGTAAGGGAGTGGGGTTGTCTGTGCCTCTGGGCGCATGTAATGGCATTGTCGTGACAGTGTTTCGCGACTCGCGAGCATAAAAGGGTGTGATCGCAGCTTGCTGACTAAATTAGACAAAGTGAGGTCCTGACATGGCGATGTACGGCAAACGACCCAGTGTGTTTCTATTTATAATCTCACTTTTCTTTTTTTTTTTTTTTACTTGTTTTGAAGCCAAAACTTGAAAGCTAAGACACGACTCGACAAAGCACGAACAGCGATGCCATTTTCTTCATGTGCGGTCATAGTATCTGCACGTTTTAAATACTCACTTGCCCCACTCCACATCAACAAGAGTATAATCACATCTCTTGCGTGCAGCTCTCACAACTCTCAAGCCTCAAGTCTCAGTCTCAATCTCAATCTCAATCTCAAATCTCAAGTCTCAATCTCAGTCTCAATCTCAATCTCAATCTCAATCTCAATCTCAAATCACATCTCAATCTCAATCTCAATCTCAATCTCTTTTTATTTGTTTCCTTTTATTTGTCCAGTAGCACCGCAAGTTTCTTTGTCAACTGTCCCCTCAGTCCAAGTTGCAAACAACAAGAGAGGTAGGACTTCTGCGATTCATACAGTGTCCCGTCCACTCCCCTCTGTCTTCCGCCTGTGATGTCCAGCGTGTCCCCCCCACTGTATGAATCTGGAATGATCCTTGTGTGTCGTAGGACCCCCCCTTAACTTTAAGCCTTCTTTCAGCCCCACTACTAATCCACAGTGTCCCTCAGATGTCTTTTTTTGGCCGTGTCTAACACTGTGCGACTTTGTGTGTGTCTTTGTTTAAAACCGGAAGGATTGCTCAGGATTTGGTCAACCATGAAGGTCACCTTTATGGAAGGTTTTTATCGTTGTAGTAGTGTGTAAACAGTTCTAGAAGTGGACATAGCACATGTCAGTGTCCTGTTGTCCAGTCCAGAGTGACCATCTGACTAAATCTTTTCAGACCATCTTTAAAGTAGCAGACTAACTGATACGCAGTGTTGGCTGCAGTGTTTGGGAAAGCCCTCTGTCCAGCAGAGTTGTGAAGGCGCTCTAGAGACGAGTCTTTTTTTTCTGAAGTGGTTAGGGAGCTAAAAGGGGTTGGGGTTGATGAGGCTTGACCTCAATCCACATCTAAGTAATTAAAATCCATCACCCCCCTCCCACACACATACACACACACACACACACACAACCTTCTAAGGATAGACATCTGTTAGACTGTGACACAAGACAAGCACAGTCCGTTCACTCCTACCGACACACACACACACACACACACACACACACAGAGAGAGAGAGAGAGAGAAGCACTACACTGAACTACACACTCTATACTACACTACACTACACTCCTCTGCTTCTCAATCTCCACACTCCAGCATGACAGCATGTCCAAGACTGAGCTTTTGGGACTCAGATGGCCACGCTCCACACCAGGCTTTGGGAAGTAGTCATCCGTAGCGACCACGGCAAAATCCCACTCCACTCACGCGCGGAGGCAGTGGATGATGATTCTTTTTCTTTTTTGTCTTTCTCTTTCCGTTTTATTCCCCTCCACGTTTGTCGTTCATCACTGCTGCTTTTACGTTCAGCCCATCCATCCATTTTGTAGGGTTACGTACATTCACATCATGTCTCAACATCTGCATCTACATTCATATTCATACGTGTCCATACATGTCCACACCCTGTTTACGGTCAGTTTAAGTGAACGTAGGTTAGCAGGTCCAGTGTTTGACACATGCTGAGGGTTTAGCACTGATCGTCCACTACGCTAGTCAAGTTCCAGCTCCTTTTCTCCCCTCCAGTGACCCTCTCTCTCGCTCGATGGTGTTTTAAGCCCCCGACGTCTTCTTCCGGGCAGCACTGCCACCGTCGACTGAAAGGCAACTAACCCTAAACCTAACCCTAACCCATGCCTAACCCTAACGCCTTCCAGGCAGCGCTGCCTTGAAGGCAATGTTGGGGGCTTAAAACACCTAGAAACCTCTCTCTTTCTCTCGTCCACCTCGTCATCTAAAAATAGGCCGACGGCCTCACGAGAGGAAGGTGTGGTGTGCCACCGATGTAAGTTTCAGACGGCAGAGACCTCGGGGGCCTTGCCACGTTTGAAAATTACATCTGCTTGTCATCTGACCTCCTTGTCTGGTCTTTCCTGTTTCCTGTGCGGTGTTTGTCTCTGCTGCTCTTGCTGCTCTCTCTCTCTCTCTCTCTCTCTCTCTCTCTCTCTCTCTCTCTCTCTCTCTCTCTCTCTCTCTCTCCACCACGTGGACAGCGTCCTCTCTCGCTCTCCTTCTTCCTCCCATGCATTGTGGTCTCTCTCTCTCTCTCTCTCTCTCTCTCTCTCTCTCTCTCTCTCTCTCTATAACATGCTTTTTCCATGAGTCCCCAAGGTGATCTGACATCTAACACGGCTGGGCTGGATGTGGCAGAGTTCCGCTCGCTTGCACGCTCACTTACTCACCCCCTCTCTCTTTCTCTGTCTCTCTCTCTCTCTCTCTCTCTCTCTCTTTCTCTCTCTATTTCTCGATCACTCTTCAACTCACTCTCATTTCCTCTCTCTCTCTTTCTCTCTCTCTCTTTCTCTATTTCTCGATCACTCTCTTTGTCTCTCTCTCTCTCACGCTCGTTCACTCTTGTCGCCTTCCCAAACCATACTAACCTTGCATGTCGTGATTTAACAAGAACAAATCCGTCTGACCTGCCTTGTTGGACCACATGCAGACACCATCACACATACAGCACACGCTGCCTATGATTGACACATATGGCCTGAACGCAGGACACGTCTCTCCTCTGTCCCACCCCCAACCCGTACCCCACCCCCCCCTCCACCCCCCACCCCTCCCTAAATCCCCCCCCTTCCCCTTTGCAAGACTGCGAGTGTTTCAGCCACGCCCATCGGTGCAGCTACATCGAGCTGCTAAACACGGTCATATGCGTGGGGTGCAAGCACAACACCAGGGGGCAGCACTGCCAGTTGTGCAAGCAGGGTTTCTACCGCAATGCCTCGGCTGTGCTCGAGGACGAGAATGTGTGCATAGGTCAGTCCCCCCCCCCCCCACCAACCCCACCGTCCATTCACCCCCTCAACCACCCCAAACGTCCACCCTCGGCCCCCTCGAGCCGCTGTCATCGCTTGACACCCTGCTGCTTGCCCACGTTCACCTGCATTATGCCCACACATACGAGCACACACACACACCCTCATCTCACCATCATCTCACCATCGATTACCACATGTTCACTTTCACCTCTTTCTATCACTTCATCGCTTCATCACTCCATCACTCCATCCATCCATCCATCTGCCCAGCCGCCCTTCAGCAGGGCCATCCGTCTGTCTGTTTGTTCTTTTCTTCTCACTGTCTTCCCTGTTTGCTCCTTGGACCTGTCAGTTGTAGCATGCACACGCACACACACACACACACACACACACACACACACGCACACATACACACCCACATACACACACACACACACACAGAGTTATCTGTGTGTCTCCTGGATGAAGGAATGTTAATATAAGTGAGAGAATGGAGGAAAAAAAATGGATCTCTTCAACCACAAGAGAAAAATACAACCTGCATAAATGTCATATATTGACACGCAGCGTGCTGCACATATTGAGTTGTCATTTAAGATGCACGTGAAGCCTCAAAGAAAGGTTGAATGTGGTTCAGTCTAGTAGGGGGTTGCAATATTCAGAACCCTCGTTTTAAATTCACTGAACTCTGACTTTTTCCATATCCTCTTCATATCTACGTTATTCTTTGCTGTTGTATCAAACCCATATCTGATTCAGCTGTATAACCAGAGGCTGTGTCTTGAAATATCAAGTAATAACAATGCCAATAACATGAGTGTGACTTCTTGGTCAGTCATCAAGTTTATACGGCCTTTTCATCACGTGGACTGTGGAGAGATAAAGATAAGATTGATCTCAACCAAGATTGAGGACAGATCCCAGATTTGCTGGTACTGTAGCACAAATTGCATTTTGTACAATCAACATGTCTAACTTTTCAATGTGTACAGTATGATGTTTAGAAACGAAGCGGTTGAAAAATGCATCGACTTGAATGCAGCTTTGAAACGGCATAGCATCTTCCAGCCTTTTTTTGGACGTAATCGGCCATTACAAGATACACCTGTTGGTGGTCCGTCTTTCTCTCGCCCCTCTCGGAGCACGTTGAGGAGACATGGGAAGTGTGAGAAAACGAGTGAGAAATATAACAGGGGAGGAAGAAGTGAGAAGAGATATGGAGAGAGACAATCTGAGAGTGGGGGGGTGGTGGGGGTGGGGGTGGGGTGACTGCGAAGGAGTGGGGGCAGAAGAAGGATGGATAAGGAGTGGAGGGAGAAAAGAGAGAGAGAGATTTTCTGAAATGACGGATGGTACGAAGAAAGAAGGTCAGATAGAAAACACGGAAGAAGAAAAAAGGGAGAGAAGAGCGGACCGCACAGAGAAGATGAACGAGATTGAAAGACAGAAAGACAAGTAGTGAGAGAGAAAGAGATCGATGGATAGATAGAGAGGGAGAGAGAGAGAGAGAGCGGTAGCAGGTGCTCTGCCGAGCCAGAAGAGACGTCTGCCACAGCACGCTCTTTCGGAGGGCAGCGAGCCGAGTTGGCACAGGCAGGCGAAGGTGTGGCGTGGCGCATATGTCACTTCCTGTCACAGTGGCCGCTAGCACCTCTGCTAGGGGGTGCGAGGTCACACTCGCTAACCTCTCCGTCACCCCCTCCTCCACTCGCCAGTCGTCATGGTAGCGCCCTCACGGTAGCGTCACGTGAGCGGAGGCGAAGTCTCACAAGAGGTCTCACGTGGGCGTGTGTGTGCACTTTATTTTGCTCCCGTCGTCGAAAAAAAAAGGTGACGAGAAGTAAATAAAAGCTGGCAGACCCGCCGTGTGTTAGCGCGTGGCGTGGCGCGCTAGTCATGCTCCGAATCGCTGCATTAGGCGGATGGGATTTCAAAGGTGAGCGCAGTCCCTTTGTTCCCCCTTTGTGGGATTTGAAAGAGAACACACACACAAACAGTGCCACTCCTACTGTTCCGTGGAACTAATGCCAAGCCATGCTTATATAATTGGAAATTCAGGCACTGTGTGGTTTTTGAAGTTCTCTACAGAGAGGTGATTGTTTCATTGTTGTGCTTTTTATTTTTTATTATTTATTGGAGGTCGGATATCTTAGCGTTGGTGTTTGGTTGGTTGGTTTGTTTGGTGCGTTGCGTTGCGTTAGTCCTAGAGACCCATTTCAAAAGGAGTGATTGGCAGTCCTGTTTCTGGTCCATATCAGAAACAGAGCCAGACATCATGTGTACCCAAATCTTCCCTGCACCCTCTCATCTGAAGTCTATGTGATAAAGCAGCCCCACCTCTCCAGCCATGTCTGTGTCCACGTCACACCGACTTCACAGGCCACGAGGTAACACGAGCAAAGTACCCAACAGCCCACACACACACCACTTCCTGTTGATGTTTCTCATTCATACCTACAAGCCATATTGCTCTCCCTACTCTACACAACATTGCTCCTTGAGTGATGGTCTTCGGTAAATACACACGATGCTAGTCAACACACTCTCATTCTCTCTTTCATCGTCTTTGTCATTTGCTGTCTCTAATGTCCAGGATCACGTTACAGTACCCATCTGCTTCCAGTTGGCATTGGACCATCCATTTTCTCTCATTCGCTCATCATTGCATCAATTCCCCTTTGAAATGGTAACATAATGGATACAGTAGCCGAACTGTTGTTGTACTAATAAGGATGTTTATACTCTTTTCTCATACAGTATATTCCTCTTACTCTTTGGAGTATCTACTTGGCTATATCTTGCTATAAATGGTGTAAGCCAAAAAAAGAGAGATGATTGTGTCCTGAAAACCTAGTTTGGTATGGACAAAAGCAAGAAAAAAAAAGAAATGTAGAAGGGCATAATTTTGAAGGACGTTGCTTTTGTGAGGCTTGTATGTTGTGCCCCCGACTCCAGCGCCTGTGTGTGTGTGTATGTCTTGTCTCTACAGACTGTAATTGTAATCCCTTTGGCTCAGACAGTGATCGCTGTAATGACACAGGATTTTGTAAGTGTAAGGAGGGAGCAACAGGGCCTAAGTGCCACGAATGTCTGCCGGGATATTTGTGGGACAATGGCTGCAAATGTAAGTAGAACCTTCACCCAACCCCCCTTTTCCTCTCCAGCTAGACTCTATCTTTCCTCTTCTCCTCCTCCTCCATCCCTCTCTCTCTCTCTCTCTCTCTCTCTTTCTCTCTCTCTCTCTCTCTCTCTCTCTCTCTCTCTCTCTCTCTCTCTCTCTCTCTCTCTCTCTTTCTCTCCCTCTGCAGCTGCTGGCCTTGCCTCTTTTCCTCTTCTCCCTCCCTCCATCTCTCTCTCTCTCTATCTCTCTTCTCTTTCTCTCTCATCTTTCTTGCCTCCTGCTTTTCTCCTCCTCCTCCCATCCTCCTCCTCTCTGTGTCTCTCCACCACTGCTCCAGCTTTGGCCCTGTAGGCATGAGAAGCTTCTGAGTGTCTGCACCAGCAGGTGTGGGTGACCTCGCGCTGAGACAAAGTCTGCACAACAACGGCTGCACTTTTCGCCAAAGAGAGAGAGAGAGAGAGAGAGAAAAAAGTTCTGCCGGTTTGAACTTAGCAAGCATGTCCCCAATAGAGCTCTTAATTACGTTTTGGGAGATTTCATACCTCTACTCTCTTCCCTACATGCTTGTTGCTCCATGTGTGGAGGAGGCGGTGTCTGGTTGGGGTACTCAGACGGAAACCTGCATGTGGCTGATGTATTTTTATGCCCATTACTCTAGAAATTGCCAAGCAGCAGCTTCGTACCAGCGAGAGCGAAAAAAAAAAAAAAAACCCAAACAAACAATGGCAAAGAAAATGGGGAAAAATGGAATAGATAGATAAATGAGAGTGAGAGAGAGAGAGAGAGAGAGAGAGAGAGAGAACCGCTGAGCAGCTGAGCTAATATTTGCAGCCTGCAGCATGTCGGTAGCTGGCGGCGGTATGGAGCTGGCTGAGGGGTTGAGGGGGCTGATTGTGGTGCCTGTTTCAAGCCGTCTGCCATCTTGGCTGTTTGAAAGCGTTCCCCACCCTCCCTCTGCTCCCCCCATGCCAGTGGCGAGTGGCATCACGGACATACCAGCATGCCATCAGCCCTAACGCTGCAGGTACATGCCAGTGCTGAACAGTGCATGCCGTTTGTTTTTGTTATTTGTCTGTTTTTTTCTGTTTTGTTATGTTTTAATTTGGGGTGCGTAATCCCCATGGTAAATATTGTGGATGGTTTTTGACTGCTTTGGAAATGCAGTGTTTTTAATTATGTAGCAGGTCTGTTTTTTCTCTCCTTCTTTCTCTGGAAGAGGTGGCAGAGTGCAGACACATGTTGTCTCATTGCCTTGCGCAGTTATGATGGTGTGTGTCGTGAGGGAGGGTGCGAATGGAACAGACAAGCAAGCACGCACACACACACAGACACACACACACACACACACACACACACACACACACACACACATACACGAATACACATACACATACACATACACACACACGCACACACACACACACACACACACACACAGGCACTAAGAACAAAAGAAAGAGACAAACTGAGCAAGAAATACAGTTGGAGAGTGCAAGATGGAGAGGAGGGGGGGGGGGGGGGGACAGCAAGCTAGTGAGCGTGAGTCCTTGAGGGATGGATGGGTTAGGGTCACTCTTGAACACAGAGCCCCTGAGAGGTATTCAGAGCTGGGGTTGACTGCTCATGGAGCCCAGCTGAGTTTACGAGACAACATGACTGTGACTCCAACGACAGGCAAAAACAAAACAAACTTGAAAGCAGACAACCCATCCAGGCCCATGAACAGTGGATAAGAGTAGATTTTTATTTATTATATTATATTAAATTGCCATGTGGCACTGTCAAAGAAGACATATAGCAGAGAGAGAAGATAACATAACACCAGAAATAAGCAAAAACATTTGATTAAAAAAAGTAGATAGTGATGACTAGTCTGGCTAATCTAATTTGATAAAGGCTCCTAGTATAGCTGTCTTGTTCACGGGAGACGTAGAAGGACACGCGGATGACAATTCAAAGAACAGCTGCCTCAAAGTTCCAAGAGCTTTTTTTTCGAGTTGCTCAAAACTTCCTTTCTTTTCAACCTTGTGTTCCTGTTCTGCTTCCTGAAGTTTCCTGAGACGCCATGCGTTTGGCGCCATCAGTATTCAGATTCCGGCGTGTAATTAAAAACTCAAATCTCTCCTCAAATAGCCTGCTATTCTCTGGGAGGCAGCACCTAGTTCGCTCTGCGTTTCTCAATAAATATTATCCCTCATATCAAAAGTAAACCCAATAAGGCACGCAATTTATTTCCCCTTCTCTCTCTCTGTTTACACGTGAGTAAATTGTAAAGGTGGGGGGTGGGAGCTGAGGTGTGTGTGTGTGTGTGTGTGTGTGTGTGTGTGTGTGTGTGTCTCTCTCTGTGTGTCTCTGTGTGTGTGTCTCTGTGTGTGTGTGTGTGTGTGTGTGTGTGTGTGTGTGTGTGTATGTATGTGCGGTGTGTATGTGTGTGTGTGTGTGTGTGTGTGTGTGTGGGGAGGGGGGTCTATGGGTGGTTGTGAAAAATGTGAACAAAGCCTTGATCATTCTGAAGCTCCAAGGGGTCATCGCACTGTAGAAATGGAATATGGGAGTTGTATTGTGTGCCTGAATGGCAAACCATAACCTAGCCACAGACACACACTCTGATGGCACTGATGGCTCTTAAAAAAAAATCTTTCCTTTGGGTTGGTCTCCAAATATAGTCGCTCCTACCGACTCATTTATTAAGCTGAAAAGCTCCTCTCCCAGTGCTGCCTGCCTTCTCTGTGGCGCAGCGAAGTCGGAGCGCAGGGTTGTTTTGAAATCTGCTGTGTGAGCGTGTGTGCGTGTGTGTGCGTGCATGTGCGTGTGTGTGTGTGTGTGTGTGTGTGTGTGTGCCTCTGTTTGTGTGTGTGTGTGTGTTTGTGTGTGTGTGTGTGTGTGTGTGTGTGTGTGTGTGTGTGTGTTTGGGTGTTTGGGTGTATGTTTGTGTTTGTGTTTGTGTGTGTGTGTGTGTGTGTCTCTCTGTTTGTGTGTGTGTGTGTGTGTGTGTGTGTGTGTGTGTTTGGGTGTTTGAATGTATGTTTGTGTGTGTGTTTGTGTGTGTGTGTGTGTGTGTGTGTGTGTGTGTGTGTGTGTGTATGTGTGTGTGAAAGGCACCTAGCCGAGTGGCTTTTTCCGATGTTCCACATTAGAGGTGCGGCGGGAGGGAGGGGGTGGGCGGGGCTGCCTGTGCCGGGTGTTCTGCATGCCCTTCTCTCTAAAGAAATAAGGATGGTGGTTGTTAGCCTAACCCAGTGCCATAAATCACACACAAATACACACACACTCACACACACACAGGCACACACACGCACACACACACACACACACACACACACATAGACGCACACACACGCACACAAGACTAGCACATATAATCACACACACACACACGTATGCACTCAAGGCTAACACACACACACACACACACACATGCTCGTGTGCACACACACGCACACACAGACACGCACACACATACAGTACACACACATACAGCTCTCAAAGCCTCAGCACCTTTACTAGGTGTAGTCAGAGACAGATGGGGAGAAACAGGATTGGGGGGTTTTGCAGTGAAAAGCACACAGTGTTATACATAGTGGCACATGTGATGTAAAAGGAATGGAGAAATCAAAGGGTAGGTTGAGGTTGAATGAGGGGAGGAAGACAATGTACAAAAAAATAGCACTCTCTTCCAACACACTTTGATGTCTGTTCAGGGGTGACTTAAGGTAGGTGTGAATGGCTGGAGCTCATTTCAAAAGGTCTCAAAGATACACATACACAATCTCTTATCCTTCTTCTCTGTCTTTCTCTCTCTCTCGCTCTTTCTCTCCCTCTCTCCCTCTCTCCCTCTCCCACTCTGATCATTTTGGTAGTAGCTTGTATTGATGTCTCCCTTCAAACACGATCAATATCTTCCCCTCCTCCTCATATTAGCAGCACAAGTTGAAAAGGCTTGGCTTTAATGCATTAATAAGATGCTTTACCTATTGGGCGAAAATAACATTAGAGAGGTTGGCAGCCTCATCAATACACTCATGGTGGGGAGTGATCTTACAAGACCTTTTGGCAAAGCAGAAATGGGCCTGTTCCAATTTGTGCAGAAATACCAGGGTGCCTACAAAAGGCCAGTAATAGATAGGGGGAATGGATTATGATGAAGTGATAAAAACGGACAGAACAGGAGAAGTTGATGTGTAATTAATAGTGACGTGCATGTTATCGTTAGGACAGAACCCCTGGAATCAAACATGGCAGACTAATTCAATTCTCTGATTGCTTGCGCTGTGACTCCTGGGCTGGCAGTTCCACTGTATTCCCAGACCGAGAGAGGAATAATTGTAAAACACATATGAAAATGAAATCTGTCTCCAGCTTAATGGCTGTGACTAACTGCCAGAATGGCTGTTAGATTCCACTCTGTCATGGACGGTCATGACTGACTACACATTACTAAAGTGTGAAAAAAATATTTACAAAAACTGTCTCACACGTTTGTCCAACCTATGAGAGTAATGTAGCTGAAATTGACTGCAATTTAAGACATTATAATTGTGTTAAACACGGTCATCAGAGAATGTTATGTTAATGTTATAATACGCATATGTACATACGTGTGTGTATATTTGTATATATACAGTATGATATGTATATATATATATATATATATATATATATATATATAAACTATATATAGTTACATATACAGATATGTACCTAACAACATATTGTAGTCTGGGACCATAAGCTGTTAACACAGAGCACAAATCCATAAAGTGTTTATACATTGTATACATAATGTACAGTACATAGGCTCATGCATTGTTCAGACCCACTCCAGTTGGATCGCTAGTTTCCAGACAGACCTTTCAACCCAAGAGTCTGAATTACTGGCTGGTTGTTGTTTGGTAAAGCTGCTGTCCCCCAAATGCTCATCTCTCTGCAACCCTCTGTGAAGTCTGCTGTTATGACTACACACACACACACACACACACACACACACACGCACACACACAGTCCCTAGCGTCATGCCTCACCAAAAATAGCCCAGTAAGGTGTATGAACAGATGTGGTAATAAACAAGAGTTTGCAAAAAACAACCACCCTAAAACAGCACAGCAAGGTGAGAAAACCGTAAGCATATGATATTCTCTGTCAGGTCAAGGCCCACCGATGTCTCACATTTTTTTATGCAAGATTTTATTTAATTTCCCGCAGTACTTGTTTTTATATATAAATATATATATATATATACCTAGCCACAGAGTTTAACTTGAAGTGTAAGCTTTCTGGAATTGGCAGATGCTTGGCTTCTTGATCTATGGTTGCTGTTCTGTTTTTGTTGATGTGTGTGTCAGCTTTCCTTTCTCTCTCTCTCATTCTCTGTCTTTGTCTGTTTTGTTGGTTTGCGCTCAGGTTTGTTTGCCTGCAGCTGGCTTGACAGTCTCCCTCCTGGTTATGGAGACGCTCCGAACTTCTCTAAAAAGCGGATCGTTTGTTTTGGAGAGGCCCAGTTGGCAGACACACACACACACACACACACACACACGCACACACACACACCCTTTATGTTGAAGTGATTTTATAGATCACACTCAGCAATCCAAGGGACGGCGTCAGCATTGCGCGTTCGCCGTTGCATTTCACAGAGAAGTAGAGTCAGATCCTCCTCCATTTCCCTCCGTGTCTCGGCATTGTCTAACACATTTGATGGTGCGACGAACATTAGCTCACAGTTTATGCCGACACAAAACGCCCTCATTTTGCACTCGAGCAGAGAACGACATAATGATGTGCGGTAATTTCTGAGGAGAAACGGCCCAATTATTTGGATATTTCAGTGGGAAGTTGTGTTGCCTGTAGATGAGCTTTTCTGGCAAGGCTCTGCCTCCTTTCCATTTGATCAGAAACCCTTCCAACAATGCCGTTTACTGATGAACAGATGGGGAAGCTTGATAAATCACTGGGCTACTGGGAATGGAATTACATTATATGGGTATAAATGTTTTAATCCATGCAAATGCCGTAGACTGTCTTTTACATAGTAATGAATGTATTTCTGCCACAATTTTAACTGTATTCACACTTTTCCTCCACTGAAATCTCATGTGAGTAGAGAGATGTTATGTGTTGACTGAGTTTGGTTGTTGTGGCTTTTTTCTGAAAATGTAAATCTCAGTAAGATGTTCACAGTAGTCGTTACGATGGAAGATGTTTATGCTAGTGTTGTGACAAATTGTGAAGGAAGCTACGCATGATATCACTGCCTATTCTCACCACTGTTTTTTTTTTGCCTCTTTATTTTTTCTGTCTTCTGTCTGTGTGTCTCGCTCTCTGCCTTGCCTGTCTCTCTCTCTCTCTCTCTCTCTCTGTCTGTCTGTCTTGTCTGTCTGTCTCTCTCTCTCTCTCTCTCTCTCTCTCTCTCTCTCTCTCTCTCTCTCTCTCTCTCTCTCTCTCTCTTTCTCTCTCTCTGTCTGTCTTGATTCTGTCTCCCTCCCTCGCTCGCTCTCAGCCCGCGTGTGCGACAACGAGATGCTGCGCTGCCAGAACGGCGGCGTGTGCCTGAACAACCTGCGCTGCCAGTGTCCCGGCGGCTTCAGCGGCCTGCTGTGCGAGAAGGCCCAGTGCGAGGGCGAGGCCGGCGGCTGCAGCGGTCCCGACTCCGGCGCCCCGTCCGCGCTCGCCCTCCACCCGCCCCTGGCATCCCTGCTGCTGGCGCTGGCCCTCAGCCTGGCGCCCGTCCTCCTGGGAGAGGCCTGCTGGTCCTCCTCCAACTGACCGATGACGAGGACATCCCCCCAACCAACCTACCAACCCACCAACCCCCGCCCCCCCTCCCTTCTCAGTGCACAAATCTCCCCAACCACATCTGACCGACCCACCCACCGCCGCCGCCGACACCAATGCCACCACAACGTCCATGAAGCCTCTTGAACTAAAACCTCCTCCCCCCCCCCCTCCTCCTCCTCCCACCCCGACCCCCCCCCCAACCCCCCAAAACCTGACTAAAGAACAGAGAGTGACCAGCAGAGAGACGTCCGGCTGATTTATGAACTCTGCACTAGACTCTGCCCCGTGCCTCGTGCCCCAACCCCAACCCCCAACCCCCCAACCCCCAACCCCCACCCCCCACCACCGCCCTCAGCTGCCTCAGCCTTGCCCTCGCTCTCTCATCAAGGACACATGGCTGTTGATTAAGGAATGTGCCAGAATTTCAAGGGAATTGGTAAAGAAGGGATTTAAAAAAAATACAAATAAATGAATATATAGTATATATATATATGAAAGAAAGCTAAGACAATATATGACTAGATGAATAAAGAGTAATTAACATTAATGTAAAAACAAAATATATATATAGTATATGAAAAAAATTGACCAGAGTACTAGAATCGATTTGTCATTTACAAATCGTGGCGACGGCGAAACATTTTCAAACTGATCGGAGGCTACACAAGCGCAGACTGTTCACTCAACGGAGACCAGTGGACTAAGCCATATCAGATACTCAACCCCCTGTTATGCCAACAGCCCACCCCCCCAAACCCAATCAAGATGGGAGAAACTGATGAGGACTCGCCCAATATTCCTCCTTCGACCACACCACGGCTACGGGAGCTGCAATCAGCACTCAGCTAACACGCTAGCAGAGCCAGCTGCTTCCCCAGCTAGCGGTATGTTTTCTGGGCTGGCTTGGACAGCTTTAGGGCTACCCTGACAACTACAGTATGGTGACTGTCCAGCTCAAAAGGACTGTCCAGCTTAAAAAGACATTTGGGAGGAAAAAAAAGAAACAGATGAATAAAAGAAGAAAAGGGGGGAAAAAACAACAAATCAAAAGACTCATCAATGAAACGTCAGCATTCTTTGCTGTCAGTGCGTTGTGGATTTAGGGAACTTCATCCAGACTATCACATGATCTCGTACAAATTAAAATAATAAAAAAAAAGAAAGAAAGAAATTCACCCCTTCCTCTCTTCTCTCTCTCTCTTTCTCTCTGTCCCGTTCTCTCACTCTCTCTAGCCCTCCCTCTCTCTCTCTCTCTCTCTCCACCCATCTCCATGCTACCACTTGTACATCCCTCTGACCCTACCTGTCACTGACCTGTGCTTTTGTGAACGTTACTCTGTAACCCCTGTTAACTTTTTCTCTTTTATTTCCAATGTTTTTTTTTTTCTTTTTTCTTTCATTGTTTTGCTTTGGTTTTTTGTTTGATTCTTGGTCCAATGTTAGTGACGCACATGTGTAACAGCCTGCCCCACACCCTTCCCAAGTCCCGTTCCTGTTCCACCCCCCCAGGAGTATATTCAATGAGCAAGCCGTATGCTTATTTGAACTTTTTAAGGCACTGCGTTTTCCGGAGGCTGTGGTCGCCACTGCGCGTGTTCACTTAAGCAGATAACATGCTAAGAGGAAGAAAAAAAAATAAAATCATCTGTGTATTTAATTTTTGTATGGAAAAAAAAGAAGTTATTTTCTTGACAGAGCAAAGATAATGTAGAACATATACTTTTTTGTATTATTATGGAATTGTGTTCAAGGGCAACTTGTTTGTGTGTTTGACCAAGGTGTAGACGGAATGCAAAATAAGCATTTTTGTTTGTTTTTGGCTTGTTTTGTTTTTCTTCATTCTGTTGTTTTTAGTTCTTTGTTTTGTTTTGTTTCTTTCTCGAGGTTGTGCAGAGTTTCCTCGGTATTGGCAAAGTGCTGGCATCAAAGAATATCAGTTTACATATATACTAAAGTGTAATAAAATCCCACCAAAGGACATTCTAAATGTTTTCTTGTTGCTTTAACACTGGAGATTTAAGTGAATAAAAGTTTAAAAAATGCTTATTGGTAGTATGGCAATCCTGTGTTTATCAACAAATTGCAACATCAAGAGTTTGTCCAACTGTACTGCTTTTGGAACATATAATTGTATGCTTTCATAAGGCATGACACAACATTACACCATTATAACACAGTGTTTCATAATTCAGTATTCATGTCATGTTTTCATTTGATATAAAACAAGCTTTGCAGGGTATTTTGTGTACGTTTTCATTACGTGTCAGACATTGCATAGCAACATAATGCAGCAGACATTGAAATGTCTGACTCACCATGATAACCTTGTCGCCAAAACTTTCCCATAAATAGGTTTCCTTTCAGTAGTGTGAGCTTTACATTGAAATTCAGCACAGTGAGGTTTTGTTTAAAGAGAACCATGTATTATCGGGTCGAATTAAATATTAACAAGTATTGACATCTTGCTAAGGGCCTTTGTTGTGAGGCCAGTGTCTTCCAACAGGGCAGCAGGCTGGTTCTCCATTATATAAAAATCCATTTTGAGGCCGTATAAAACTTAAGCTGAGGAGGAACTTTGTTGATTTAAGTTCATTCTGCTGATTCAGTCTGTTATTCAAGCCCGCTAATGTGTGGAAAATTGAAATATGGACTCACCTTCAAATTGTCTGAGGCTATTAACAGAAAAAATAAAGCAATTTGTCTTAAAAACAAACCGCTTCTTCACCGAAACTTGTCAGTCAGATTGTTTTTTTTTTCTCTCACAACAAGCCAGTTTGAATAGCAAATACTTCTATGTCATTTGTTTTTCTTGTTTACATTTCACTTCACATATATAATTTGTATCCCAATGCCTTGCAGTTGAATCTTTTTGTAGAGTATATTGTATGTTAGTGGGTAATGCATCACATAAAGAATCATGGATTAAGGAGATTCAAAAGATTGTTGTGACCTAGATATTATTATTTGTCTTCACAACTATGGGACAAAACTACAATTTCATCACTACTTGGTTGACTAAATGAAACATTATGCAGTAATTTATCTTTTTCTGAAAATCACAGAGAGAACGCAGGAGAATAGATCGAGTGAGACGGCATTTGGAAGGTCATACAGAGTATCATAATGGCGGAGACAGGAAACTGTAAGTCAAGTGCTGGCTTTGCCCCCAAACACGTTTCTTGATAACATTCAACACCTCCGCCTTCACACCTCCCTTATCCTTCTTTTCACACTCTTGACCACGGCAGACATCATTTGTAATTATCCTCTGATAAGCCAATCAATCCAGTACAGCGCACCAGTAGCACGGCACACACCTTGTCATTTTCTTATCGAGCACTGGAGCTCTGCGACTCGATCAGGACTTTTCCTTTTAATCAACATTGACAGGTCAGAGCACGTGCATCAGTAGATCATCACCTGTATGGGGGGAAAAAAACAACAACAACAGCAACAGCAATAACAACACATCCTAACGGTATTGCTATGGGGATGCCCCGATTACTGCAGATTTATTTATCAGCTCTTGATTAGCAGATGTCGGCCTGATTTGCGGGCGTGTCCCCGAGGAGCCCTCACACCTTCGCTCATCGGAGGTGTGGAGCCAGGGTTGGCACACGAGGCTGGCCTGGGGGGGGGGGGGTAAGGCTGCTGGGGGGGGGTGGGAGTAGACCAGAGGGGCTGCACAGAAGAGGAAGAGGGGGGGAGCTGAGGGGCTTAGAGCAGAGTCGGAAGGCCTTTGTGGAGCACATGGGTTTTCCTTTTAATACAACCTCCAGGATCTGCTGAGGCCTATGATTTCCGTTTGTGCACAGGCATGGGAGCGTAGATTTTCTTGCTCTATATGGAGTTATTAATGCATTTGGCCCACATGGGGGTAGCCTGCCAAGACAACATTCAGGATATGTTAAGGCCTATAATCTCCACTTACGAACAGGTATAGGAGTATAGCTTTTCTTGCTCTGTGGAGTTATTAATGCGTTTGGCACAGGTGGGGGTAGCCTGCCAAGCTGGGTGAGTAATGTCTTGCATTTGGGATGGAAGGGATCGTGTTATAGCTCTGTGGTCACCCCTGTTGCTTCTCTCCCACCTCTATGGTCAAAACCCGTTAACGGAGCGCGTTGCCGGACACATGGGCTCGCCTCACGCAGCCTCGGGGCGCCGCCGGCTCGATAGCCGTTACCGTATCTGCTTGAGCGATCTTGGGAGGGACCGCGAGATGAGAGGCAACAGCTGCCTGAGCGACTCCCGCATCACACCTAGGCCCCACCACGGGGGAGAGAGACTCCACAGCCAGCGTGCGGCTGTTGCCTGTGGCTAACAGCTTCAGATTGCGCCGAGCGTCCACGCGGAATTCCTAAACGCTGGCTCCCCAGATTGAAAGCACATGGCAAATAAACACGGTCCAGTCCAGTCAAGAAAATATTTAGGACATTTTGCAATACTGCAAGCAATAACATAAAAAATAGGCCTCTCTAAAGTAGTTACTCTGCCATGATGAATGCCCACCCATTTGCTCTGTGTCATATGTACAGTAGTATGTCCATCTCAATATGTTGCTTTCACAGTTGAAAATAATGAGCAACAGCATGAAGTGCATGTCCCCACAAGCATGCCAATGGTGGAGCCATTTGTTGTCCAATTGGCCAGTTTTCCAGCAGTGTTCAGGGCCTCCACCTGTGTACATAACTGCAGCGTTCAATCAGTGTTTGGACAGTTTATCTGAATGGACAGCTGTGGACATGCGACAAAGGTAAACAGTCCAATGCATTGATATGCTCATCAGGTAAGGGGCAGATTTCAATACTGTCATTTCAATACAGGCTTCCGGGAATAGAATGTAAATCTCCAGGAAATACTTTCTGAAGTTCCATTTTTTTCTTGTCTCTTCCATTGCCAGCTCTTTCTGGCAGCCTCTCTCTCTCACACACACACACACACACACACACACACACACACACACACACACACACACACAGAAATGCACACTCTTTCCGTGTCCCATTCAGCACAAAGTATGTGTATTTCCGTGCATGAAAGCTATCATTTTAGGTTCTGCTTGATTGAAAACACTGCTTTTTTCCCCCATCTCATTTTTTGAAGATGAATGGCAGTCGTCTTTTTTTTCCCTTCTTCTTCTTTTTCTACCTTTTCACGCCGGCAGCCCATTCCCCCTTGTTATCTCGGGGTGGCTAAGTTGTTTGGAGTGTGGTTCGCCTTTCAGCGCCTGTCAGTTTTGGCAGCAGCACAGTCTTAATGCATAACAAGGACACGACGCGAGACCCGCCGAGTGGATCTGACAGGTTCGGTTTCACCTCCGAGGCGTAAAGCACACTAAAAGCTGGAAAACAGGATTAGCCATAGACCGATTGCCATGCCGAGCAGGAGTTTACATTACATTTGCCATGCCATCATTCACAGAGCCGGTTTTTTTTTTTCTTTTTTCCATAAGTCGGCACACTTTTGAGTGTAGTGCATTTTCATCAGGATAGAAGTGAATAATATCTGAAAGAAATTAAGTGGCAATAGAAATGTCAGTTGGAATTAAGGTGGATTGTGTCAAATCCTCCTGCAGTTGATAGTAAATACACATCTGGATTTGTTTCATTGCAGTACAAGTGTGAAAATATTAGGGGACATATAGGACCCATCAGTGAGCTTTCATGTGCTCTGTTGTTATGGAGTGTAACTTAGGTGTACCATATTTGTACAGCATTTTGTAGCTTACAAGAAAATGCGGTTGTAAGGAATAAAGAATGTACCAAGGAACTTGAGACAAGATAAGAAAGACCTGCAATACTTTTAATATGGTTGAAGAGACAAAGTACCAAACAGTAACCTACTTTTTCTGAGTCTCTACTAATCAGGCTGAACCGTCCTGTTTTATGACTCAGTTGTATGTTGTGTATGTGTTCTTTACAAATTAAAGAGTTGTGAATGACCTCTTGTGGCGTGAAGGGTGTGACTGGGAGAGTGATAATTAGCTGATAGAGGGTGCTATCTCCTGTCTCCTTCTATTTGGACTATGTGCCGGTCTCGTCTTCTATCTGCAAAAGTGATCTGCGCACAATACAACTTGGATCAAAATGACCTCCCCCCTTTTTCTCAGAAAAACAGGATGAACAAATGAAGGGGAAAAAAAGAGGGAAAATGTCTCAAAGTGTCCAGTGGCTAGACCATGGCAGCACACCAGAGAACAGGCAGACTCACACAGACTTCCCCAGATAAAATAATGCAGTGCAATTTAGAAAGTAAGTAGTTGCATGAATTAAATTAAATGAAATCACTTCCACTTTAGAAAAGCTAAGCAAGAGCATTTTAGAATGATCCACGTCCCACAGAGACACACTTAAAAATCAGTAGTCTAGTAATTGTAAACGGTTCCTACTATTAGCCTTCTGTACCATGTGAAGTTCAGAATTGAAAAACAGTGACTTGATCTCATTTTACTGCTGCTTGCAACATTGTGGATAAGAAAATGTAAGTGACATTGGATGTCATGAGAAAATAAAAAAACAAACTTCATTAGAGTCATAATGTGTAATTCAATCCAGTGGTAATATTCCAGGTAGAGGCCCACGCTCAACGCCGAAGACGGCGTGGGACATGTTTTGAAAGCTCTATGTGGGAGTGGGCGGGAGAAACAGGTGATTCACTAACACTCCCACAAATTAAATATATGCGTAAAACAACATATAGACATGATTAAAGCTGTGTGTAGAATTATAGTTGAGCTGGATATTGTATAGGTAGCATTAAAAAACGAGGTTTAAGCAGCCTAACCGGATATTACAGTTAAGGCCTACGTGGGTTCAATTCTCTCCCGCTGCTCTGTTGTCAAAACTCGAAATGGAAAGCATGACAGAGGAAGAGGATACAACAAGGCTACTTCAGATGCAACTGCCTTCATAAAGAACGGATGTCAGCCACCACAACTGTGTTGCAGTAGCCTAGCCTACATTCATTTCAAACTTAAAATCAGACATCTGGCAGTCTTTTTCAGTCGTGTGTCAACTGCTCCCTTTGTGAGACGGTAGGCAAAACTGAATATCTCTCCTGCATATCCTGCGGGCTATTGCGAACGGGAAACGTACAAAAACATGATACATTATTGCAGCGACGAGACAGAATTTGACTGCAAAATCTGCCTCGCGCAGACCCCTAATTCCAGGCAAACAGATTAGTTGCTGCTCGTAATAACAGACTACTCAATAAACATTGCTTGCCCAATCCTATGTTAGGCCCATTCTCTCATACTGCACAATATTATGGACATTCACCATACAGTCTAGTTATTCATGTTATTAACTGTGTGCAACCACTTCAGGTGAAGGGACAGAGAGATTTGCTCCTCCACGTGGATGTCCAGTGTATGGGTATGGCCATTCAGAATAACCTGGATACCAGACTCCCTTCGCAGAGAGTCTGGCCTAGATCCATTCGCAAACGTTTATTTCCTGGTTGGTGGACGCTTGTCTGAAGTCTGAAATCATTGGAGTTCAATTACTAACGTTTGATAATGACGTATGTTAACCACGACGGACACAACAATAACGATAGACTTGAAACTTAAATGTAATCGCTCTTGGGAAGGCCCTCTGTGCGCTGATTGGGCGGAGGTGCACTTGCCGGAGTAAACGAAAGTGGATCAAGGTATCCCAGACAGAGTACTGAAGGGGAAAGAAATTAAGCAGAAGTGTGTAGACAGGTGGAGTCAGGCTACATCAGAGGAATTTAGTACATTATTTCAGGGAATCAACTCAGGAATCTACGTGATGCGCCATCATCCACTAACAAAGAGAAGACTTGAAAATGGGAGCTGTTTTCTGTCTCTAGGGAAGTCTCTGTTAGCCGTTCCATGTCTGTGCCAAATCTTTTGCTGCAGGTGAACAGTTGGTGAAGTTACCCCATCTGAACCGACACACCTGCACATGGCACACCTGTGCACCTGTGTCTGATGTAAGACTTTTACTCTAGTCCCCTGTGATTCTGGGTCACCAAACCCACTGCTTGGGTTCATCTTGTAGCAGCAGCTGTGGCTTCCTGACTAAAGAAATTCCTTTTTTTTTGTTTCTGCTGACCCTTTCCGCTTGATGTATCAACATTGTTTTGGCCTCTTATTTGTGCTTTTATCTCTATCTTCCTTCTCTGGTAACTAGCTTGTATGTTCCAAATGAAGAAACTTAGCGTTCAGCATACAACTTTTAGTCCATGTAGACATCCCTTGAGTATGACATACAACCCATAGATGAGAGCAAGAAAGCTGTAAGTCATCCAGTAAAATAAAATGGCTGTGACAGTTAGGATACTTTACCTTATGTCTTAAAATTAAGAAGCACTTTAAACTGCACCCCCTCATTAATGCACTGTGTCCCCAGACCATGCCAGCCTTGCGTTATTAAACCAAACTGAAAATGTACTGTATCGTCTTTTATTCTGTGGTGTGTGATTACATAATAGGATAGGCTACACCGTTGTGTGTATCCTGTTGGCTGCATGGCTAATCTAAAAAAGACTATAAATTCTCCCTCCAGTTCTGTTCCGGCGTGCAGCAGGTTGGTGTTGTCTGCAAGTTTAATAATGCATCTGTCTGAAGTCTTCTGACTCCAGACTTCCATCCATACACATCCATTTACCCCATGGTTCAGACACTGTGCTGTTCTGTGATGGCAGAATGGCAGAGGCAGGTCCTATAACAAGTGATTGTAAGGGACAGTGCCTCAGACACACTTTTGATATATTTTATGAAAGTATTAGGATGCTAAGACTGCCAACGTTTTGATAATGTTTGTATACTCTGAAATAGCCTAAGGAAATCTTTGCCTCCTGCAGACAGCTCAACTCTAGAATAGATTTCATTCATATTTAGCTAAATCTCTTTTATTACCTCTGCCAAGGAGGTTATGTTTTAATCGGGGTCTGTTTGTCTGTTTGTCTGTTTGTCTGTTTGTTTGTCTGTGTGTCTGTTTGTTAGCAAGATGACTCAAACAGTGATGGATGGATGTCGATGAAATTTTCAGGTTAAGTCTGAAATGACCCAAGGAAGAAATTATTTTGGGAGAGATCCGTATCACCGTCTTTATTTAGGGGGCGGTTATGTTTTTCGCTTGGCGGTGTAATGGCATGGTATGGCCACTTGGTGGCGATCTGAATAGTTTAGGTTCAAATGTATGACAGACAAGGAAGAACAATACAGGCGGAGGTGTTTTTCTAGTTCTAAATGTTTTCATTTGGAAGTTAACAGTTCTAGTTGCACATAGGCTACCAATTGTCTTCCTCTTATGTTGTCATGATTTAGAATATTATGAAAATTTTGATGTAGGCCTATTTGGTTATTCTCGATAAAAGCATGTCATCGTTTCCTCTTGACATAAAATGAGTCTATGGGTTGCACGCAGAGATAACACCGAGCTGTCCTGTCCTAAACCAAAAGTGGCTATGATGTCCCCCTCACGAGAGGCGCGTGTGCTCCAATTTCTACATCAGTGGTTCTCAAAGTGGGGTCCGGGGACCCCTTGGGTAACCTGACTTTCGCCAGATCCTGTAGTTCGCTGTCTGCTTCACACAAGGATCTGGGACTTCTCGATAGGAGATGTATTTATGAAGGCGGGTCCTTGTAAAACATCCTCGCATGTGATTTGATAAACCACTTGCCTGTTATCTTGAATGATGTGCTAGGCTTCTTCAAGCTCTTGCCAAACCCGGTCGGAAGAAGAGTAAAAACATCCTTGCCACCAACAAATGTCTTCAAAACTATTCTCTGTTAATCTTTTAAAGAATGAATACTCGATAGATTCGACAAAACGGTTGAAATAGCAGAATCAATGTCAGCACAAGACTCCTCACTGCGTGCCGCCATTGTTATTTTAATCAAACACTCGCTTCGGCGCTCCTGATTCATTGCTCATTTTTTGATCACTGGAAGGGGTTTGGATTGCCCTCGCGTCCAGACCCTTGTGTGGAGCTCAGTGAAACGCCTCTGGTGGAGCATGGCGGAACTACAAGGGTCTGGCGAGAGTCAGGCTACCCCTTGGGGTCCGTGACCCATAGCCAAGGGGTCCGCTAAATAATTTGCTTGAAATTATAAAGTTAACATTTTAAAAAGACTATGCCCTTTTCACCCATAAAACAAGCAAATTGTATCTATTTGGTCCTACCCACATTAACTTGGGATAGTGGACCCGGCCACAACCTCAGAGAATACGAATGGTTAACTGTTACTGTAACTGTTAACAGGCAACAAGATAGGGGGCAAATAAAAATATATTTTTAAGTAAATTATAACTTCATTGTGAAATTTCACGTTACATTACATTTTAAAAGTTATTCAAACCTCAGGGACAGACAAACATTTTCAACAAAACATTTTGGCTCATAGCTTGTAAGGAGCATCTTCATCTTACGTTTCTTCCTGGGGCACCTCCTGTCAGGGTGACGGTTATTGTGGTTCATGTGGGAAAACAGAAAAAAGTTTCATTAGATTATAATACTGTTTAATGAGCAGCTATTTTTGATGAGGACGTGTTTGCACATTGCCAATAATTTTACTTTTTGGAGTAGGTATACATATTAGAACCAAATTGTATCTCCATTATGTACTCAAGCAGTCACAGATTCATGACCGTTTTAATTACACGAGCCCAAACCCATCCCTACAGTGTCTCTCCATCTTCAGTACGTCATAGTCAACTGATACCTCACACAGTGCATATACAACAATTGTCAATTTGTCTCCATCTCCTACTCTTGTCTGTGTGTATGTGTGCTTCTATGTGTGTGTGTTTATTTGTGCCTGCATGTGTGTCTGTTTTTGTGTGTGTGTGTGTGTGTGTGTGTGTGTGTGTGTGTGTGTGTGTGTGTGTGTGTGTGTGTGTATGTGCATGCATGCATGTAGGTGTGTTTTTGTGTAGGTGTGTGTGTGTGTTTACTGTATGTGTCTGTGCGAGTGCAAATGTGTGTGCCTGTGCGACATGTGCGTGAGTGAGTGTGTGAGTGTTTGCGTGCCTGTGTGTGTGTATTGTGGTACCCCAAGCTACTCTTGTTGTCCCACTAGGGCAAACCGTCGCCGAATCCCCTTGGGAAAGGTCGTGGACGGCATAGACCTCGCCCAGAGCGGTAGATAAAACAGAGTGGCGACACTCCCATAGACCTCCATAGGAAAAAATGGCAGCGCTTTTTCCAGGCTATTTCCTCGTTATGGGGCTTTTGGAACTGTTTACAGCCAATCTCTTGGTCAGTAGTCAATGAGTTAATTGATTACACCTTCCAGCATCAGAAGTACATCCCACCCTCCTGCGATTCAGCCATTCAGCACAGGTTTTTTTGGAACTTTTGATCGTGGCGGCAACATCAAAGAGTGTCGCAACTCTCTCTTTCTATGGCTCTGAGTTTGCCTACAAAAAGGATCCAAAGCTGCCATCTTTGCCCATATAAGGAGATCCGGGAGTTCATTGAAGCTAACTGCCTATGGCAAGTTGCATTGTAAGTTAGCTCTGGGGTAGCAAATATCAAAGTGTGCCATCTTCACCTACCGAAGATCACAGTATCCACTAGACGGCAGTGGACAAAACTGTGTGGCGAAAAACGTCTGCATTTCCAATGTCATCGTCCCCGCGAGAGTTTAACAGGTGAGATAATTGGAAATCCCCATGTTATTTTCCCATAGAAAAAATCTCAAGATACCGGATCTCCTTATTTGGGCAAAGATGGTAGCTTTTTTGTAGGCGAACTTCAGAGGTCTATACCTCACCAGGGTGATGTTGGAAGGGCTCTAGGACCCTGGGGAGCTGCTCTGAGGCTGGGGAGCTGCTCTGCTCGTCAGCCCTTCCACTAATTGGAGTTCAGGTGTAACTTGTTAGTTTTTGCTCTGAACAGCACTCAAAAAAAGACCTGTTTTAGGAGAGACAGGGAGAGTACAGCAGGGCTGTGGTTGTGAGACTCGAAAAGCCAATCTCCTTGGTTTAAAGCAGTGATTTGTTTGTTTAAACCTTTTTCACGTCTAATTATTTGTGCCCAGGAATTCTGAAGAGCGGAGTGGACTGGAGATTAGCCAAGAGGGCCCATCCAGCTTCCAGACTCAAGATCCAAAAGAGATCGAGAAGTGTTTTGTTGCCTTTTTGAGCACCTCTGTTTGAGGCTTTCTAAGTTAGTAAAAGGAACCATTTTTGCTGGAAACCTCTCTCCTCGTGTCTTTGGAGCCCTGGGAGTTCACAGTATGTGCGTGCATGTGTATTGTTTGTGCGTGTGTATGTGTGTTTGTAATTAACTTACCAATAACACATTGTTTAAAAACAATGAAAAATAAGATCCCCAGTATGATTGCATGAGCATAACCATAATCAGCAATGGCAACACTCTACTCATGGATGAACTAGAGTCAGGACAAGATTCTCCATCTGTAACCACGGGTGAAAATGTACTTGTGTTATTGCTCCTCAAGCCTGTACTAACAGATTATATTCTGGCCATACAACTATGAAGACTGTCAGAGGCATGACATTTCTAGCATTTCCTTCCATGAAATAATCCACTACTGATGCTGCTTGTTGGCAGAAATATGAACATAAAATGCAATTCATTTTGTTTAGGTATGGTCGAAAGCCAAACATGTCAAAAGGGCTATTGACGCAGGGCTATTTTTATAAGCTAAAAAAAAACAGTAAGGATGAAATCAAACAATGTAATCTTACCAAAGGTCCAAACTATCGTAATTGGTTCATCCATTGTAGCTGCCGTAGAGAAGGCAGTTATATAAATAAATAAATAAGTCAATACATACAGGAATACAAATACATCAGTTCATGAATACACATATATTAATAAATAGTTAAGAAGTGAATATATAGGAACTATAGCCTATGTAAACATACCCCCAAAAATACATTTTTGACACTTAACAATATATTTTGATAGCCCTACATATTTGAAAAGTGTTCAATATGGGTTTTTTTGAGTGGAAACTGTGACACACATTTGTTTAAGATTCATTTTCAGTTTACTACACTGGTCTAATGTTAGCGTTTGTTTTTAAAATATCTTATAACATCTTACCCAAACATATCGGTAGAATGGCACAGACCGCCAATCCCACGAACCCCAGCATGGTCCAGTGTAATCCACAGGTTAACTTTGTGTATCGAAATTAAACCGGAATTCTGTGAGGAGTGATCCGTCCCTATGGATGAGAAGAGTGCGTTGACGGGACTGGACGGGCGAGATGAGGGTTTTTGGTCATTACCTGGGAATACTAGGAACCTCCCCCTTGACTGAGTTGTTTTCTCCCTGCTGCGAGTCTTCTTGTGGTATGCTGTCGGTCAACAAGTTTAACAAGTTCTTTTGATGTTCATCGTCAGACCAACAAGAGATGGGTTTTTTCAACATTGTCATTTGCATACTGCAGCTCCAAGATGGATGTGCAAGAGAGCTTGGCAGGCCTTGAAATGGTTTAGGTTAAACAGTTTCCATCAATTCTGTGGACACTAGTTAATTGTGTCCAATAAGGTGGAGAGGAGACAGAGGACAGTTGACGCGTTGGATGTACTTTTCTGGACATCCATATTTTGACAGGATTGTCCAGAGGGACTGACAGCTGATGCCACGTACAGAATAGTGGTTATTTTTGCTGTTTTATAGTATACAGTGCCCTCCAAAAGTATTAGAACGCATTGTGGGATACATTTGATATGTTTCCCATTGTATTAACCATTTACTATAGCTTACATATATAATTAACTTTAGTTGCCATCCTGGCCTTTGGAATGTGAGGATGGTGACCCCATGGTGAACCCGTGGCACACAAACACAATCATGGTTGAGGAGTTCTTGTAAACATTCTTATCTCTGTTAATTACCAGGTGGTTAAAGACTCACTAAAGTGTATCTAGTGATTTTCCATGTGTGTGTGTGTGTTAAGGGTATAAGAACAGGCTTCGCCCACAGATGTGTGGGCTTGTTACTTTGACTTCATGTGAGTAACATGCTCCCGGTATCGTGAATAAAGCTGCAGTCTCACACCAGTTGTCTTGGAATAATTTTGACCACAGCATGCTTAAAGTTAAATATAAAATCATCTTTTGGAAATGTATCTTAATGCCTTAAATGAAACAATGAGTAACTATTCAACCTTTAAGGACATTAATTATGACCGCCGCTAGCATAGCTAGCGAAGCGGTCATATAGTTGTTGTCAAAGTTTTTTGTTTATGTGTGTGTGTGTGTGTGTGTGTGTGTGTGTGTGTGTGTGTGTGCCTGCGTGTGTCTCTGATATGGGAGTGACAGTGACGGCAGAGAACACAGTGAACATACAGTATACACATAGAGACACATAAAACACACACACAAGCAGACACACACACACACACACACACACACACACACACACACACAAACACACTCATGGACAGAGAAGCACTCATACAAAAGCAAGCGCACACATACACACACTCATTTACATACATAAAAGTTGCAATAGTGGTTCTCAAAGTGGGGTCCGGGGACCCCTTGGGGTCCGTGACCCATAGCCAAGGGGTCCGCGAAATAATTTGCTTGAAATTATAAAGTTAACATTTTAAAAAGACTATGCCCTTTTCACCCATAAAACAAGCAAGTTGTGTCTATTTGGTCCTACCCACATTAACTTGGGATAGTGGACCCGGCCACAACCTCAGAGAATACGAATGGTTAACTGTTATAACGGTTATAAGGGGGTCCTCGGAAAATATTATCCCCTAAAAGGGGTCCTTGGAACCAAAAACATTGAGAACCCCTATTCTACATGGTCAGAGCAGAGCATTTAGCCTTTAGCATTTAGCTACAAAGTGAGTAGAGTCTGGACACTCATGATTGGGAATCCTTTCTGACCCTAGCATGGTGATGTGTGTAGACATGCAGTAGCGTTAACTTTGAAATCATTGGTCCAGCCTAACCATCAATCACAGTGATCAGAGATTCCTAGCATGACCTCTAACTTCGCCTAAACTTTACGAGCTGACAATAAACAGTATCCACAGACAGTCAGGAAACAACAATGCATGTCAGCCTGCGTTTTCACACATTCTTCCAACTGCAATTTATGATGTCTGCGGGGCATGTTTGCAATTGTTGCCATGTTTGCATGCTCTGCTGTGACGACACACAGCCAGTCAATGTTCCATGGCGGCGTCACGTCTCTGTCTACCGTCGGTTTGTTTGTACCAGTGTGTTTGTCTCGCAAGGCTCTCACAAGCGTCTACGTCTATCCACCCGTCGTTTCTAGAAGGGAGGGGGTGTATGGTGGGTGTCACATTATTATGTTTATGTTATACTGTATGTTATGTGTGATGTGTGACATGTTACATGTATGAGACTGTGATGTGAACATCAAATGCTGCTGTCTTTTTTACGGAATGTATTGACGGAATGTGTGAAGAAGAATATCCTTATAGGACAATAAAGACTCTATCTATCTATTTTGGATGTTTGCAGGCATACGGCTTACCACAGCCACTTTCAATTTCAAAACTATCATGTTGTCCCCTCTGGCCACTGATCGGCCTGTTTTGGGGTCAGATGAAGACGTTAGTGAACTATAGTGTTCCAGTATTTCTCTGAAATGAGATCTAAGTGGCTGTGGCCATGCAGGCTAGTCCACATTGGCTAGTAAGCCAAATGAGTAGAGAGGCCTGTTTAGGAGGTCTATTAAAATCCCTGTGCATGGAGAAGGAAGAGCTTCTCAGTTGTGTGTTGTGTGTACACTACAGTACAGTATGTGTTCCTCATAATTGCTGTCAGCATCAGAGTTATTGTGTGGGTTTATAATCTAGTCCACGTGGGACTTTCTCTGCTTTTCTTTGCATTTTGTGTTTTCTTTAAATTACTTTGTGTTGTTTTTAAGTGTCTTCGTTTCGTCATTTAGCTTGATGTTTATATTACGCACAGGGCATTGTCAGGAGAATCTTAGCCGATTCACTGCTTGCATGTTTATTTCTCTTGGGCCTTGAGACTACTTACCAACATACCTCTGCCAAAAAAAAAAAAAAAAAAATCCCTTCCCTCCCCTCCCGTCTTAGGACAGATCTCTCTCCAGCTTCAGAGAGGCTCAGGAGTTCAATCACATGTGGAAGGGAGAACGGGAGAGTGAAGAGAGGTGGGCTTTCTTTTTGAGATGCAGGAGAGAGACAGCGAGCGCCAGGAGATGGAGATTAGAGGGGGAGACAGCAGAGGGAGCAACAGCAGTGTGAGAGAAGTGAGGCAGTGCTCCGAAAAGAGGAGCGATAGGAGGACAAGGAGGAGAAGGACTCTCTAACCCACAGTAGATTATCCATGACATGAGCGAGGCAGTGCTCAGAAAGGATGGAGATACTGTAGGAGGACAAGGAGGAGAAGGACTCTCTAACCTACAGTAGATTATCCATGCCATGAGTGAGGCAGTGCTCAGAAAAGAGGAGAGATAGGAGGACAAGGAGGTGAAGGACTCTCTAACCTACAGTAGATTATCCATGACATGAGTGAGGCAGTGCTCAGAAAGGATGGAATTAGGAGGACAAGGAGGAGAAGGACTCTCTAACCTACAGTAGATTATCCATGACATGAGCGAGGCAGTGCTCAGAAAGGATGGAGATAGGAGGACAAGGAGGAGAAGGACTCTCTAGCCAACAGTAGAATATCCATGACATGAGCAAGACAGTGCTCAGAAAGGACAAGGACTCTCTAACCAAGGAGGAGAAGGACTCTCTAACCTAGATTATCCATGACATGAGTGAGGCAGTGCTCCAAAAAGAGGAGAGATAAGAGGACAAGGAGGAGAAGGACTCTCTAACCTAGATTATCCATGACATGAGTGAGGCAGTGCTCCAAAAAAATGGAGATACTGTACAATGATAGAAAGAGAAGGGGAACGCCATCATTGAACGAGCTGAATGTGGAACTTGGTTCAACTTTCAAAGCATATTGTGAGTGTATTCAATTGTCAGTTTAGGCAGAACATTTGTATTACTAGGAACGAGATAGAATTGATTATGGCTGAGCATTGCATTGCGCTTAATGCTGCTGCGTCATTGTTTCCACTGTGATCCCCACCTAAAGCCCTGTAGTAGAACAGGAGCCAGAGGACGGAGGGGAAATGAACTAAAGTTGCTGAGCAACTGTAACTGACAAGCTGTGTAGAAGTATTCTGGAACATTCTGCAAAAGTCCAAATGGGCGCTGACATGCTATATCCTGACAGACAACCACAGTAGGAGAGAGAGAGAGGGGACAAACCTGTCAGGTATGAGCAGTGTATGGTTTCGCTGGGTCATTTCCACTTCCAGATCTTTTCTTTTTTTAACTAATATGTATCCTTGTATTTATTTATGGACATTTATCTGTGGGACATAATGATGCACATGTTATAAACTATTATTTGCTTGCAATACATGGATGTACTGCTAACGTCCTCCTCCTCTTCCTCATTCTCCTGTCATGTGTGTGTGTGTGCATGTGCGTTTGCGTGTGTGTGTGTGTGTGTGTGTGTGTGTGTGTGTGTGTGTCTGTGTCTGTGTCTGTGTCTGTGTCTGTGTGTGTAAATGTGTGTGTGTGTGTGTGTGTGTGTGTGTGTGTGTGTGTGTGTGTGTGTGTGTGTGTGTGTGTGTGTGTGTGTGTGTGTGCGCGTGTGTGCGTGTGTGCGTGTGTGTCTGCCCTGACCTCATTAATTTGGAGGGTGGTGGGCTTCCCCATTGCTGCCCAGCATGTGGGTGCAGAACCGTCCACACAGACTAATGGTCTAGACTAGAGGGAGAGCCGCAAGGTCTTTCTCCAGAATGGAGAGATATGCCTTTGGCCTTCTGGAGAGCTCCCCGATCTTTCCTCTGTGTCCCGGCACTTCTTCATCTCTCTTCATTGCAACAGTTCTTTTTATTCTTATCTTTGACTTTCTTTACAACTCTCCTCCTCTTGAATTCCCCCTTGGGGATCAATAAAGTATCTATCTATCTGCCTATCTGCCTATCTGCCTATCTATCTATCTATCTATCTATCTACAGTATCTATCTATCTATCTATCTATCTATCTATCTATCTATCTATCTATCCATCTACAGTATCTATCTATCTATCTATCTATCTATATATATACATTATCTATCTATCTATCTATCTATCTATCTATCTATAACAAATTTGTCTCTCAAGCAGGGGGGGTTCTGCCCCCCATCCTGCGTCACAAAAATATTTACCTTTTGCATGGAACCACCTGCTTTTGTAGACAGAGAGCCCTCAACAACCTCTCTGTCCCTTTGAGGAGGTAAGGGGTTAAAAAAAAAAGTTAATTTTGTCCATTTCTTGTTGGATGGAGAGATCCGACCAGTCAGTCTCTCTTGTCTTTGGTGGAATTGTTTCACTAAAAATTAGGCATTCCTTTTGTAGCCTTCTCTTAGATTGCCCTCCCTCTCTTGTGTGGTTGTTTTGCCTGTCTGTGCATATTCTTGCTCCCGTAAGACTACGTGAGAACATCTTGTCTCTCCGTCTAGTTCCCTGCCTTTCGACCTGGCTGTTCCCTCCACTGCCTCTCCTCCACATCAGCTTCGTCCTGGCCCTGATATGTCCCTCCACATCGTAAACAGCTCGATAACGTCTCGCCGGCACCTGTGAGCCGCCCCATGCCTCTTCCTTTTCCTCTTCCTCTTCTCGGCGAGGCACATCCTCCAAGCCATCTCCCCTATCCTCGCTCTCGCTCTCGCTCTCCCTCATCCCTCCATCTCCCGGCCCTGTCTCACGTCCCTCCAGAGACATCCAAAGACTATGTGGTGGAGTTACATACTCTCTTGCTTAGAAAGCCGAGGGAAAATGCACTGGGTACAGTGAGAGCTTTTTTTTTTTTTTAAAGAGGGGGCAAGAGCGAGAAGCTGCATTTTGTTTTCGGTTTCCATTTCCTGTTGTGTTCACCTGACACAACTAGTAAACGTGTGTTGAATGGAAGTTGTCTGAATGACTCACTGAGATTTACAGCGCTGTCAGGGTTTACAGGACTGTCAAGTGCAGCCCCCTTGGTGGTGAATTCAGAAATTCAGAAAAGTTTTGGAAAAAGTTTCTACTTCTCCCACAGTCATCCCCGTGTGTCCTATAAGGACATATTATGGTTACAGACACTGTGAAGGTAGCCTGGCATAGCCCTCCGTAAACTTCCGCTCAATTTTCATTTCCCTACAGCATTACTGGGTCTGGGTTTGATCCTATTGGACTCGATTTCTCAGGATGCATTCCATTCTGAACAATCAGCGAACGAGGGGGATGCGGGGAGGCGGGTGTTAACGACGACGTCGAGCATTATGCGCGTTGTCAGGGAACAGGAACGTTAGTGATTGGGTAAAATCAGGCCCAATCGTTTCAAACGCGTTTCAAATTCAAATGATTCTGAATGGTGTAGGTCCAGACCCTCTGTACGATATTACAGTAGTACGAGGGTTTGGTATGACCAGGCTACTGTAAAGGTGATATAAATTGAAACTACCACTTGAACAGAGTGGTTCAAGTGTTGTTGCTAAGGCTGTCATCATGAATACAGTTTACTTACAGACTACAGCTGAGTGTGGACAGGTACTGTGTCAACCCTACTGTGCAGTCTACCCTGATGATGTTGTCATGTCTTTCAGATATTGTAAGGCTGTGTTGATTTAGTTCAAACAGAAGTACATTTTTCATTGAGTGTTCATACAGCTTGTGACCATTAATGAAACAGTATGTTATGAAATTCCACTGAGGTATTTCTTTGTATTCATGCTGTTCTATTCTTCTGGTTTCAGAACTAGAAATTAAGAAATGCTTCTACTTATCTTGCCTCTATGAATGTTGTCTGCACTCAGCACTCAGCAGCAGTAGGTTAATGTTGCTCATCATCAGTGTTTCTTTCTGAGGCGAACTATGTATTGTGAGGAGGTGAGACAATCCACTGAAAAGCCAACCAACAAAGCCAGCTGTGTGCACTTCACAAGGCAAGGATGCCAGAAAGGCTCGTCATTATCTTACATTCCAGCACCATTCCACTGTCTCTCTGGACCAACAACAATGAAGCCTGGCCCTGGTGCCGTGATTATGGCGTTCTGACGGGCATCTTCGTTGGCGTAATAAGGGGAAATGTGAACAATGGCGGTTGCTCTTTCCTCAATAGCAGCTCTCGTTTTAGAACCAGTCTCTCTCTATCTTTCTCTCTCTCTCTCTCTCTCTCTCTCTCTCTCTCTCTATGCACACAGAGATAGAGAAAAACAGACAGACAGACACAAACAAACACACTTACTTACAGAGAGGGGGGAACAATGCTGACGCATGTCCTTGTATGCAAGCAACCGCTCAAAGATCAAAAGAAATTAAATGTCTTTAACCTTCACAATCCACAACATTACAAAAACAATAATTACACTACTTGATGGAGAGTGAGGAGGTAATGAGATACAGACTGATACTGTCACCACTACCACTAGCCTACTCCGTCAGAGGTGAATAAACTGTGTTTACTTCTGTTTAGCCTTCACTGCAACCCTGCTTGTTACATTTAAGCAGATTAACTAAAAGTGTGTTTAGGGTATGTTTTCTCTCTCTGTCTGTACTGCCTCTTAATCAACATCATGCCTTGTTGATCTTGCTCTTTGTCATGTGACTGTGCATTTAGGACTTTAACCTAAATGCCTGAATTTCCCCTTGGGGATCAATAAAGTATCTATCTATCTATCTATCTATCTATCTATCTGGATGTAATTCACAGGTCTTCTTAGCAAGGCATATGACAGTAAGACTTTGCCACATGAACTTTTGTGAACATAGTGTCTGAGAAGATATTTCTCAATTTCCAAATGCACCTTTTACTCACCTTCATTGTGCAGAAAAAAAGACTGAATGTTATTAAAGAAATGAAGAAATGCCAAAAAAAGACTAGTTTCTTGGAACTGTTCTGGGAACAGCTTGGAAGGCTGCACCTAGTTGCCCTTAATGAGATAATGCTGTCGCTATAACCTAGATTAGACCAGGAGAACTTAATTAAGATACAGTCTCTGTACAAATGTGGAGAGAGAAAGGCTTTCACTGGCTTATTCCCCAGGGGCAACACAGGTGTATGAGTGATAAGATTATTCTTGGCATGGAAGTTTTCAGCTCTTCTGCATGCAAAGTTCAATGACAAACGATATAAATACATTGGACTTGTGCCACCATGGTCTCTCTCTCTCTCTATTTCTCTGTCTTTCTGTCTCTCTCTCTCTTTCTTTCTTTATCTCTCTCACTCTCTCGCACTCCCCCTCTCACAGACACACTCTCTCTTTCTCTCTTTCTTTCTCTCTTTTTTCTGCATATGCATGTCTCTCTCTCTCTCATTTGGATGTAGTGCGCATATCTCATAAAGGCAAGAGAACAGGCTTACATGCCCACCCGGGACATACTGGATATACATACTCCGGTATCAACATCCAAGACACAGCTATATTTTCATGTGAGATGATGACATTTCTTGTTGATTATCACATCCGTGGAATCACCTACTGTATACACATAGGAACAACTTGCGGTGAGAGCTTCTAGATAGAAAGAGAGACTGAAATTACAGACAGACACCTCTCAATGCACCTTAGATAAAAGTTTATCTGAGCTTTTTTAATAGCCATTGTACGTGCAGGAGGCAGCCGGAGTGTTGGTAAATAAATCTCGGCCGATCCTAACAGTCCAGACAGACCCTGTGTCTGGGGCAGTAAAATGGCATCTGCTAGACCTCATCTCCCTTCATCAGTACCACACATGCCCCCCATCACAACTTTCCTCTGAGTTTTTCATCCACACATTTGCATTCATACACTGCGCTGTGATCTGATATGCTGTTGTGTCGTCATGTCAACAGCGTGTTTGTAGTGACGGGCGAGCGTTGTTAATATAGTTGCTGTTACTTCACCTGTTTTATATAGCTCGGGCAGCCTGGCAGAGGCCATTCATTACTTTGTTATTTCAAAGCAATTACTCAGCGGCTGAGAGGAACAGGCCTTTTGGGGGTGTTTGGGTGGAGGAGTGAATGAAAAGATCCAGGAATCGGATCCGTCTTGGGAAGATGAATACTCTCCCTCTCTCTCTCTCTCTCTCTCTCTCTCTCTCTCTCTCTCTCTCTCTCTCCCTCCCTCTCTCTCTCTTAGACATCAAAGGAAAGACTAAATCAGCTGTTTTGCACGGCATCTTCTCTAATGAAAAGCGTTTTTTAAAGACAGCTATTTATACGCGAGGCGGCACAACAAGGCGGGGCATTTATGCGCACAAACACACCCTAATGAGGTGAACTGGGAATATTTACGTATGACCTTTTTTTTCTCTCCGTGCGTTTGTGGCTTTTTTTTTGGAGGGATTTCAGAGGCGGGTATTTTTTTCCGTGGGGCCAGGAATGCTATGCACCATTTCCCACAATCCCTCTCTCTCTCTCTCCGACTCCGGGTCAGTCCAGTCGGGGAGTGAAGATTGTTAAATCGGTGTGAGCTCGGAGGTCGACGTGCTTGTCAGCCCTGGCACGCTCTTCCGGCCAGAGAGTTGTCCCTTATGTCAGAGCCACAGACACGCGTGCAGGCCTTGATTAAGTGATGGGGCCCCTGGTCCACTCCCTTAGGGTCTCGCCCCGTCCACTCCCCGTCCACTCCCGCCCCCACCTCACCTGCTCTCCCCTCTCCCACTGTGAATACCCAATCAGCTAATGATCCTTTCTTCTTGTGACTGCACAGAAGCTCCCCCTTTCATCTCTCTCTCTCTCCCTCTCTCTCGCTCTATCTCTCCCTCTCTCCCTCTCTTTATCATTTGGCCAAACTTGGGTCTTGTCAAGATCCACAGGAGGAGGAGGAGGAGGAGGAGGAGAGGTGGGTGGAAAAAAAGAGAAAGGGATCTGTGCAAAAGTGAAAAATGACATTTCAGGTCGGGGACTTCAAGGATGGTCAAGTTAATGAATGGCCACCAGATGTCCCTTATTAGGGTAATGTACTCCTATCTGCTTATCCCGGGCACTCTCCAGAGAAACGCCTGCTCCCCCCTCTAAGCCAGCAAGTCTGTTAGGAAAGGAACAGAGAGAGAGAGAGAGAGGGAGAGAGGGAGGGAGAGAGAGAGAGAGGGAGAGAAAGGGAGGGAGAGAAAAAGAAAGGACCAAAAAAATGGTATAAAACCCCTCCAACCCAAATTTAATCAGGCTAGCCTGACCTCAGTGTCCATTGCTCTTTGACTGGGATGCTCAAGTCGATGGAGTGACCGGTGTGAACGCCGCCGCTTGAACTCTCCCCTTTGACCCCCATTTGACGAGCGCCGTCAAAAAGGCAGCCGGTGTTTCTGGCAGGAGGAAGAGATTAACCTCTGCGGAATGGAGAATCCGATGTCGGACAAGTCTGAGGCACACAACTCTGTTGTTTCTTTTTTCTAAGCAAAGTGAGTGCAGGATGGCTTTTTAACGTGATCCAGACAGCGATTTAATTGCCTCATTTATAATCTGTTCTCCTGCAGATGAGTAATTGCTGGGGATGCACACTGATACCACCAAGACCTTCGCTAAACTCTCATATTATGCTAAACATGGTAATTAATTGCGCTTAATTTATTAGATTGTCATTTTACAGGGCTGTGTTGCCTTTTCAGATTTGCCCTTTGTACTGACAGGCTGTTCTCTTTTTTAGTGAGAGATTGGCTATCATGGCTGCGAGCAGGTTATCAGCACAAATCTAAAAGGAGCGACTCGGGTCCAGGGGCCTCTGTCGGGATCAAAATTCCGGAAGATTCAAGATGTTTGGTTGGCCCGCTGGCACCCCCCGGAGCAAGCTCCAAACCCACTGCGTGCCCTTTCCCGTAATATTACCCAAACAGACACGAGAGCGGTCTATAGTGGCATTTCACAATGATTTATGTCCTGCTTCAGCTAGCTACTCTGCTAATGCTGCAAAGCTACATGTAACAGCTTAACTGCCTTATGCACTACAACATTTTCAGGGTGATGCCCTTTTGACAAACTTTGCCCTCTCTTTCTCTCTCCCTCTCTCTCTCTCTTTATTTGTCTCTCTGTCCCTCGTTTCTCTCTGATATGACTGTGGGTACGTCGGAGAAGAGGGAAGTGATGCCACCATATGCCAGAGATATTACCGGAACAATGGCGAGATAATGTACCTGAGTTAGAGGAGTGACCTCAGATTCCACATGGCCAGAGAGAATCACACTCTCGTCTTTCCCCCTTTCTTTCTCTGCCCCTCTCTCTCACTCTCCCTCTCCCTCTCTCTCATTCTCCCTCCCTCTCTCACTCCCTCTTGCTCTCTCTCTCTCCTCATCTCTCTGTGGCACAGAGGGAGAATAGCTGACGCCATCACATTTCGGGATGACAAATGAAAGTGGAATATATCTGGAGGCACCGGGCGGGACACAGGGGGATTCAGTGCTACTGGAATGTCACAGCCACTGGTTTAGGAGAACATTTTCTCTCTCTCTCTCTCTCTCTCTCCTCTCTCTCTCTATCCCTCTGCTTTCCTCTCTTTCTATCTCCCTCTCTCTCTCTCTCACACTCACACACACACAGAAAGACACACACACACACACACACACACTCATCCCCTCTCCCCCCCCTTTCCTCCGTCTCTGTCACCATCTGTTTCCGGTAAGTGACTAAAATGGTGGCGTGTAAACCCCCATCATGCTTCCCTTCCACTGGGGCCCTGGACCAGACCCCTGGGCTGGAGCGCTGAGCAAGAGAGAGAGAGAGAGAGAGAGAGAGAGAGAGAGAGCACATCGCGGCATGATAGCAGAGCCTCATACCCCCCTGGTTTCCCCCACACACCCTGTTAGGGGAAGACTGTAGGGGCACTGAAATGCGTGAGTCTAAATTGGAGAGATGGTTGTGTTTATTGTGGTCGTTCGAGGACGTGAAAGCCAATGTCTCCATTAGTTGAGTGAGTCCACGGTTCACTCCTGCTGCAATGGCAATATGTTCCGACACTCTCCACAGGCCAGGCCTGAAAATTCACTCACTCATTCCATCTCTCTCTCTCTCTCACTCTCTCTCTCACTCCTTCTCTCTCTCTCTCTCACTCTGTCTTCTCAAATAACCCCAGTCAAGAAAACACATCACACATACACGAGCAGCGCATTCTCTATGCATCACACAAACAGCACACATGAATAAAAGATCGGGCGCTCAGAGCCAGCACCCAGAATAAAACTGTTATCTGCCATTTAAACATGCAGTGCTGGAAAGCAGCGGTTGGTGGGTGCCGAGCGCCAAAACACACAAGCTGGTTTCTGATGCGGAGCACAGTGACACACACGCGCCTCTCCATTCCTGTTCGATAAATGTGGGAGCTGTCACCCATCCGTTCAGCCAAAGCATGCCGCTAATATCTTTTTTTCACCCTCCCTCCCTCCTTCTCTCTCTCTCCTGTTATCGCTCAACCTTAAAACATATTCCGCCAGTACCAGAATTCCAGGATTTCAGGCCTGGCTTTTAAAGCTAATCTGAAAAGTAAGTTACGCAAAGGTGTGTGTCTCAGTCAGTGGAGTACAGTTCAGGGAACAGCGTGCCTCTTAAAGTTATCGGTTTGCTTTGTGTCATGGGTTTTTTTTTCGTGTAACAGCTTCCATCTCATTCTATCTGGTTGGAAATATTGAACACAATTACAGAAGACTAGCCACCGCCATTTTGTTGTTTGAAGGGTTTTGAATGATTCTATTAGATGTGATGTGAAGTTATTGTATGACGTAGATTTTAATCTGATGTGATGTAAAGTGGTTTTGGTAGCAGCGTGATTTACCTGCAAGATTTGACTGATGTAGATAGAGAGTTAGAATACGGATTGACAGGCTGTTTTTCAATGGAGGATAGAGAGAGAGAGAGAGTTGTGTGTGTGTGTGTGTGTGTGTGTGTGTGTTTCTTTGTGTATTGATATCAACAGGCAGCGATCCTCCCTCACTACGGTGGAGCCATGAGAATGCTGAGCACGGCCAGCACTCTCCTCCTTTCATCCACAGAGACACAGAAGAGAGAAAGGAAGAGAGAGAGAGAGAGAGAGAAAAAAAGAGAGAGAGAGAGAGCTGCACTGGATCAGTGGTGAGATACTGCAGACGGCGCTTCCTGTAAAACCGCTGGCGTGCTCCTTATCTTATCGGGTTCAAGTACCCCCGCTAGATGAGAGAATCTGCCCGTGCGCGATACACTCCCCCTTCACCACCCCCACCACACACACTGCTGTGGCACCCTACCACACACACACACACACACACACACACACTCACACTTCAGCAGGGAGACGATTCTATCCCCCCCCGCGCTGCTCACCTGCCGCACCGCTACAGGTAACCTCAGCTCCGGTGGCTGGACCAGGGGAGGAAGGGGAGGCCGGGATGATGGGACCGTGGGAAAGACGATGAGACGACCACCCTCCATCTCCCCACAACCACCTCCTTCCACCCCCCACTCCCCCCCCCACCACCATAGGCTGGACAGTGAATCAGATTGCGGAGCCGTGGACAGCTCGGTTGAGGCCGCCAGTGACAACTCAATTTGTGTAGGCGAGGGAAGCGAAAGAGTAAGCGGTGGCAAGAGGCGGAGGCCAAATGGCTTAATGGCCGCTGTTGCCGATAAAGAGCGGTCGCCGCCGCCACGACGCAAGCGGAGGAAATGGACGCCGAGCGATTGGTCCAGGAGGGGGGGGGGGGGGGGGCGAGTGGCGGTGAGAGGATCGGGAGTGCGCGCTGGTTTGACGGTGAGTGGACGAAAGTGGCGCGGCGGCGGTGGTCGGCGGTCGTCTCTCGCCCTGTGTTTACGTGCCTGTGATTGTCTCGAGGATGCAGAGGGAGCGAGGGAGAGCGAGGCTTGATATTTACACGCCGGCAACTGCCGAGGATATGATGGCTCCCTGATGGCCTGCAACAGCAATAAACATCCTTTCACTCTGAAGCCAGAGAGAGAGATAGAGAGAGAGGGAGATGAAGACAAGTAGGCTTTTGTGAGGGACACTAGTGTTCTTACATAGCCACTGCTGTCACCATCTCGGGGTGGACCTCGGAGTGTTTATCCACAGAGTGAGCCCTCCAGAAACACACCTCCAACTGTTTGAAGTGCATTTAAATCCAATATATGAAAATGTCAGAACAGGAATAACACAGCAAGACAAAGGCACATATCAGCATACAAATAAGATGACACTACATCTGTAAATTTCATATCTTCCATCAGTCATTGACTAATGGAAATTCCATTTTACACTCTCAGCCCGTCTGGATATTATTTGTGTTTATGATTTTCCATAAATGTCAACCACTGATTTCAACCACATCAAGAGAGAAAAGCCTTCAGCAGTAGAATTGTAGAAGGTGGTCATGACCTGTTCTTCCTTCCCTCTCTCTCTCTCTCCCTCTCTCTCTTTTCAGACTAAACTTCTTCAGCTGCAGGCAGTTCAATACCCCCTCTGTCACCATCTGTTGTCTGGGTAACCGCCGCTCAGTTGGCAGTGCGAGGGGAGCTGGTGTGGGCAGTCTATGCCAAGGCGACCCCCGCGTGGCGGGCAGAGGGTTTGCCGTGGCCTCCGAGTCCCCTATGCCCAGCGCTGACCGATCACAGGGGTTGCAAGGCCACTGTGTGGGCCACTGCGCTTCTCCTGGCTGGCTCACCATCTTAAAACCCTGTTACGTAAGGAGTGTGTGGCAGATGGCACAGGCCATCCATTTCTCACCGATGCACTCACACCCTCTAAAATACGCACAATATATATCTCACATTTACTCTCAGAGCATATGCATAGATATCCAAGAATATGCACACGCAATACACAATGCAGTCAGACACAAATGCTCCATATTCAAAAGCCCATAAAGCATTTGAAGCACACCCCCATATAAAAATGCACTGAAAGTTTGAATCAACAAAAGTCGTAGCAGCTCAATTGACTGTTGTACACCGGCAGAGGCAACGGAGCTCAGAGTGGAGTGAGACTCCAGAGGTTCAGCTTGTTTAGTTGCCGAACCCTTTCTCTGGGTCTGCACTTACTGCTGACATTTAAGAATGTTTGTGCAAGGCCCCACGTTTGCCACTTTCCTTTCGACAGCAGCCCCATACAAAATCAGAGGGATCGTTCAGTGGCATTCAAAGACTAACAGGATCCATTTCATCACATCCGTGGGTGACTCGACCCCTCCTCATCCCCCCCTTTACCTCCCCCAGTCATATCACTCTATCCCCAGCGGTAGGCTCTCTAACACTTCACCTTAAACCCAGCGCCTCCTGGTGTTGTCGTCACGCACACCCACCTCCTTCCCCATCTTCTCCACCTCCTCTCGCTCACGCCTCCCTCTCCCTCTCCCTATTTTTGAACCTCCCCTCTTGCTCCCAGCGGCAGTGTGCACCAGAGTCTTAAATGACTCCATTCTCGTGAGCACCAATTAGCCAATTAGGTCGGCGAAACGAGCTCCGCAGCGATTCTAATGAAAGCGTTTAAAAGGCAGAGGCTTCCCTGGGTGGCTAGCAAACAGAAAGTAATGCAATAACAGAGACTCCCCAAGCAGAGTCAACTGAATGAAAAAAAAAAAAAAAACAGGGTAGCCAAGAAAGTACACACCACACAGACACACATTTCTTAAAAAGAAGCAATATACATATTCTTTATTGTGTGATATTCACATATGTACAGAATTATACAGTAATATTGCAGAGCTGTATAATATTTAAGATTGCACGGCTATTCCTTAGGCCACAGTGGCAGGTTACCATGGTGTTTAGACTCAAGTAGGCGTACGTCTTTGGCTTCAATGGACAACAGATCATAATGTGATACATCAGTCATAGCATTTTTTTTTTTTTAAACTGTTGCTTTTACTTACAGACCGAACACAGACACACATACACACACATGTATATAAATATGGCTTTACTTCTGTGGTTTCAGTGGATCTGAGGAGCTATTGGAAAGTGGTGGTGGTGGTGTGTGTGTGTGTGTGTGTGGGGGGGGGGGTGTCACTGGAGACTCCTGGGCGTGTCTGATCCTTGGTGGCAAGGGAATTCTGGGTAGTTACCTCTGCTAAGCTTTGTCACAGCAACAATGAGATGAAAAGGTGTGGAGGAAAAAAGAGGGATTCAAAAAAAGAGAGTTCGACAACAGCAAAGGAGAGGGAAGACAGGAATAGGGAAAAGGTGGAGGCACCAGGGGAGCATGAGGAAGGAGGGAGAAAGGGAGAGAGAGAGAGAGAGAGGGAGGGAGAGAGTCGGGTGCTCAGGTCTCTCCTGGGGAGGGGTTAAGAGATCGCCTGTGATTAGAGCTTTCTCATCATTGTGTGGCAAGACACAGTCTCCGATTCTACAGATATATATATATATATATATATAAATATATATATCTCAGTAGAATATATATATATAAACCATAGGTGGAAGCCCCTGCAAATCCCCCTCTGTCAGAGTTCATCTCTGAGGGAAGGGGAGTGCGAACAGATTACCGGTGCAGAAGCTTAGAAAACCAATTCCACCGCCGATCCCTCCCCGGCGCGTCATCGGAGGGACGGCGGCTACAGTCACAGGCCACAACCTCCCCACTTCCTCATCCTCCACGGATTTAATGTGGAGCAGCGCAAGCTGCTTATGGACGGCACAGGAGAACAAGGCGGAGAGAGGGAGAAAGGGATAGAGAGAGAGAGAGAGAGAGAGAGAGAGAGAGAGAGGGGGAGGGAGGGAGAGGGACATGAAGACCCTTTGCACGATTAACAAAAAAGAATCTGACAGACAAAAAAAGAAAGGGGGCTGGAAAACCGGAATTATTATTGGAAATCCATAGAGACGGTCATGGGTCTGCCTCGCGAGGGCTTACCAACCACAATCCCGAGCCCCAGGTAATCTGCCCGGGAAGGCTCGGACTGTCAAAACCTTTCGACAGCGAAATAACTTTGTATTATTTTCCGGGAGAGACAACTCAACAGGCTTCCCCTTGGTGCTGCCGCATAGGAACAGGTTGGAGTCTAATGAAGGTATTTAGGCAGACGCAGTCCTTGGCCATTAGCAGGGTGGGATGCTGAGAACTAGAGGAAGTGGATTGGGGTGAAAGAGGGACCTGTCACTGTTCCTCTAAGAACAGAGGAGCACACCAATCTTCCAATAGGGCTGACACCTAGTGGCTACTACTTGGTACTGCAAGTATTGAGGGGTGGGGGGAGATAAAAAAAAAAAAAAAGAGCACAATGCCATGTGTAAAATCCTTCACAAACATCATAATATCAATATTTCAATATTGTCTTTATATACTTTGTAAAAATCCATATATCCACATACATGTTATCCATATAATCCATATTTCTCTATTTAACAGAGCAAAACATTACATCTACTAAGCAAATCCATCCCAGCACAACACAAAGGCTGTAATGAGGTGACCAAAAGTAGCTCAGTTCAGCACAAAATAACAAAGCCTACGATAAACTTTACACTCTTTACAATGAACAATCAATAAAGTGATCTCTCAAAAAACATCACAAAAAATCCATCGAGTGAATTTCCCTGTAAACATGTTTAAAATGAGTGAACAGGTCACACAGCACTTCTGAGTGAAAACAAAACACACATACACACGGTTCTCCTAACTGAGAAACACCAGGTGTGATTTAGAGTGTCCACAGGTAAACTGATACAGAGAAACTAGGCTGACATGTGCACTGGTGAATCATGGGTGAATCATTGCAATCCCATTCTACACACTTTGCTCAATTAGTCTGCCACAACGATGCTACACTGTGCTTTTTTTTATGTTAGCTACGAGCCGAGCATATGACTATGAGTTTGCATATCATATGGAGTGAATGTGGCTTATGCGTGTATTTTGGTCTCCTATTAAACACACACACACACACACACACACACACACACACACACACACACACACACAGGAACATGCACACCACAACCTCATGTGTTGGAGATAGGTGGCTAGGGCTGCATTCACATAAGATGCCACTGAGGAGACACGGAGAACCACAGCTGGTGTTGTCGCTCATGCTAACAGTGAGACGCTTCCTGCTCTGGTATTCTTTTGACTCTCAGGGGCAGATGTACTAACGCTTTTGCGCCCATTTCAGGCGTATTTGTTTCGCAACGTGCGCATCGAAAGATGGCGAGGTATGTATCAACATGCCGCAATGAGGTGAAAGCGCAGACTGCCTGTCGCGGGAGCTGAAAATGGCAAATTGCGCTTTTCCGTCTCATGCATATGGATTTATGGGAGTGTCAGCTGATAGTAGGAGGTTCGTGTAAAAAGATGGGAGGAGAAGCGTTAAATGCGCCTAATTATGTATTCCCCTGTATGTACTAAAACTGCCCATGAAAGCGCACGTCTATTTTGCGCCTGAATATTTCCGCCTTGTAAAAGCAGGTGTTAAATGCGATTTGCTGTTAAATGCATCTATAAGAGAATCATTCAAAGACAACAAAATCGCTAATTAGACCACCAGTTTTGCGTCTTTGTACTACATCAAAAGCAACCTTAACTTTCGGAGGCTTTTCGAATGTTTACTTTCACTTTCACGCCATCCGCTTAAACTTTCCTACTTGTTAGATTTGATAAATCTTCCATAGCCTACGTGCACAAGTAAGCCTAGTTTGAGTAGAACTACGTACTGCTCTAAATTATCTTCCTGCTTGTTGACATTATGCATTGTATTATTTCAGGATCGCTAAACGTCGGATTCCTTCTAATGTAGCCTAGTCATCAGTCATTCAACTGCGCTTCTGATTGACGTGTCGTTCAGTTGTTGTCCTTCGCAAACTGCGTTAGGGGGCGGAGAACGGCGCAGATTACCCAACGAATTTCAGGATTGGTAAATAGGACGTAAACTGAAGTATGATAGCGTGTGCTTTCTGCGTGTTGGCTTTGGCGCTATAAACGTTACGATCGCTATTCTTAGTACATCTGGCCCTCAGTGTTGCAATCGGTTGCCCTCACACAGGCCCCCACCTCAGCCACAGTCACCTGCCCCACCCTCTCACAGCCCCAGAGATGAGAGAGAGAGAGAGAGAGAGAGAGAGAGAGTGGGTTGCTGCAACAAGCCCCAGATAAAATCTTGTCTGTCTGTACTCAAGTGTGTAAATGAAATAAGAGGGCTGTTTGTTTTTTCGCTTTGTTCTGTGTGTGTGTGTGTGTGTGTGTGTGTGTGTGTGTTTGTGTGTTTGTGTGTTTGTGTGTTTGTGTGGTTTTTTCACGTGTGTTTTGGAGGGGTGCATCTGAGGCGCTGTCAATCAGAAGCAGGAAGCTCACTGGGTGAGTCAGTCAGCGGCTACCCAGAAGGCAAAGCGTGGGGCGGGCGGAGAGCGAGCCACGGGACGCTTATTTAACCGCGCGGTCGCGGCGCGCCCGGCAGAGCCAGTGCTTCACGCCGGTGACAGCTTTCATAAGACCTGTCAGTCAAAGACAGGGGACAAGTATGTCATGCACGCCTACATATACACACACACACACACACACAGGGAGAGACAGACACGTGCTTACGCCCACAGGCACACGCCGTACGCCCACACGCAAATACAAAAGTGATAACCGTATGTGGCCTCGTCGCCACAAACAGTCAATCTTCTCCCGACTTGCATCACCGGTTTGGTCTCTTTCTCAAAACAACAGTAATTACATGCAAAAAAAAAGGGCAGATTGAAAAAAAGGAAAAAAGAAAAGAAAGAAAGAAGAAGAAAAAAAAAAACATTTCTGCCGGGGCAGCAATTACAGTGAATTATCTGGCTGACTGTGTTTTTGAAACTGTTCCGTGTCGGGCAATTATTCCCTCAAATGTGTGTAAATCCCCCCTCATTAGTGGATTAAGAAGGCACTGCCTGTAATATCTAATAGGATCCCCCTCCGGAGGCCAGAGCAGCCGCTGTGGAGCAGGCAGAGCAGCAGCTCTCTCACACGGGGCAGGGCTTGCACCTGCACCTGCACCTGCACCTGCGACTGCGTCTGCGTCTGCGTCTGCGTCTGCACTCGGGAGGACCAGACATAACAGAGCGCCTAACTGCATGCAGCTGCGTAAAATGTGGCCGTCACTCTACCTGCGTGGCCTTGATCACAGGTGAGTGGTGCGACTGCCAGAGGCAGATGCGCCTGCGCGTCTGTGACCCTTTTACGTAACGCGCGCTTTAGACGCTAGGGCAGATTTAATCGATTAACGCAGGCAAATTGACCAGCGAACTGCGGTTGGCACAGGTGCGGCAGCCATTCAGTGCCCCATCCAGTGCCCCATTTGATGCCCGTCTCGGTCGGCTCCGGCTTTTTTGTTGTTTTTTTCGGAGCCGACCGCCACGCATTCGCCACCCTGCCGCTGCGTGTTCCTCGACAACGCGGCTAATAGTCGAGATCAGATAAGGATGGCGAGACGGCCCGCCATGTCTCTCTCTCTCTCTCTCTCCCTCGAGAGATAAGTGCGCGTGGAAAACGAGCGATGTGGACTGAGGGGGGAAAAAAACACAAACAAAAGAGCAGCAGAGTATAATAGGCAGCCTTTCTCCCCCCTCGTCTGAGTCTGAAGTGATGGAAAATGGCAAGGAAGATAACAAAGAGAAGAGAAAAGAGGAGAGAAGAGAGGAGAGAAAAGAGGAACGTGGATGGAGCGCAGAGTATTTATTGTCTGCATGTGTTTGTGTGGCTGTGTGTGTTTATGAGCCTGTGTGTGTGTGTGTGTGTGTGTGAGAGAGAGACAGAGAGAGAGAGAGAGAGAGAGAGAGAGAGAGAGAAAGAGAGAGAAGTGTGTATATGTGGTTGTGGCTGGGTGCATTTATTGTTTGTTTGTGTGTGTGTGTGTGTGTGTGTGTGTGTGTGTGTGTGTGTGTGTGTGTGTGTGTGTGTGTGTGTGTGTGTGTGTGTGTGTGTGTGTGTGTGTGTGTGTGTTTGTGTGTGTGTGTGTGTGTGTGTGTGCGCGCCCCCCTGTGTGGTTCTCTTCCGGCAAAGTGTGATCTTAATCTGTACTGAGCGAAGGTGGTGGGGTGACTGTTCTCTGTGTGTGTATGTGTGTGTGTGTGTACGGGGGATTCTCCCCTGCCTTTGCCTCCAGAGAAGCAAGCAGGGCGAGAGCTGGGGAGGTGGGTAAAGTCATCAATAATAAGCCAGGTAAGAGGGGACTCAGGCAAGGTCAGGACAAGATGACGTTATCGGTGAGTTTGCTAAAAACACCCAGCCTCTCAGGACCCCTCCCTCTCTCTCTCTCTTCCTCTCTCTCTCCCTCCCATTCCTCTCTCTCTCTCTCTCCCTCTCTCTCCCTCTCTCTTTCCCCCTCTCTTTCTACCCCCGCCCGCTAAGTTCTGTTCAGTGCAGTGGAACGTTGGCATTTAAATAGAGACTATGGAGAAGGAGGGGCTACCTCAGGCATCTGGAGAAGGTGCGTGTGTGTGTGTGTGTGTGTGTGTGTGTGTGTGTGTGTATGTCTATGTCTATGTCTGTGTGTTTTTTGTGCCCATGCCAGTGTATGTGTGTGCCTGCTCGTGTGTGCGTGCGGGTGTGTGTGTCTCTCTGTGTGTGTGTGTGTGTCAGCGTCTGCCACGCAGAGAGAGCGCGCGTGTCTGGCGGAGCTTCCCAGCGAGGGCGTCACGCGGCCATTAACCTGTCAGCGGACGTCACACACCGCCCTCCGGCCCTCTCCGCCTCGCCACACACCCCCGCATGACAGGCGGCCCGCCGAGAGCCCGGGGCCCGGCCCGCTACCGCTGCTACCACCGCTACCGGGGGGGGCGGAGGAGGGTGTGGAGGCTGTGAAGGGTGTAGAGGGTGTGGAGCACTGGGGCTTAAAGGCCAGGCAGGGCAGGGTGGAGTGGAGTGGAGCGTAAGGGTGGAGGAGGGCGTGGAGAGGAGAGGAGGGTAGGGGTGCATCATGTAAAACTGTTTGGAGAACTGCCCCCCCCTCTCTCTCTCTAACCCCATCACCACTCCACCCGTTGACCCACAAACAGGTCAGGCCCTCTGACTCAGTTCAT